>NW_015546103.1:199045-200440 GCF_001515605.1 Sinocyclocheilus anshuiensis | reverse complement strand
TTAATACTTATTGCAGGGTAAGTCAGGGTCATTCTCTGCTTTACATTAACCTGCTGCCTCTGGCCAAATACACTCTATAATTACACTTTTTATGACTATTTCCAAACAAAACCCTATTTCTAAGGCCTGCAAAAAAACAAAAAAAACAAACAACGGAAGTCAGGATTTGCTGCAGTTCTATTAAATCAGCCCCTGTAGACTATGACCAACAGTTTCACCAACTGTTATTGTTAAAGCAATCATCTGTTATGAGGCTTTTAAACTGGGCCATAAATCACTGTTTCCGTCCAGATAATAATAATAAAAAAGCAAAATGACCATGAAAGCAAATGTAGCAAAAAACACAGTTGCCTTTTTCTGATATATAGCTGTTTTTTAGATAAAAAAGGGCAAAAGATTCTGACTAAACCTCCCAAAACTTCCTTTTGAGGAAATTCTCATTTGTATATATATATATACAACCTATACAAATATATTGTAAAAAAAAAAACCATGTCCATTTTTTTAATTTTCTTGTAGGGTTATGGTTTGATTACAGTGTTTATACCCCAGAACTCAGGTTCCCTTTCAAGGGAACCCGTGTCTGAAGCATTCATTCAAAAAACGCCAACATGTTGGCCGGCGACAGCCTATGACATCACTACCGGTGCGACTATAGTATAAATAGGCGCCGGGAGAACACGTCATCCTCTTCTTCGTCTTCAAACTGACCGTTTGTTTATGTTAGCGTTAAGCTAAACACGACTAGGAGTACATGTTTCTGGCCAGAGGCTTTGCTCTGATACCTGCAGTTTCACACGACTTGCGTGCTGTGTGTGTGGTGAAGAGCAAGCGCGTTCAGCTCTCGAGGGAGTTGGGATGCCTTTTGCATCATTGCTTATTTTCTTGTGAGGGATAAGCATGAATTGAACGCGCTCGTCTCACGAGGAGACGGCCTGTGCTCATTGTGATGCATTCACGGGACTTCTGAGGGGGATGTGAGTATTTCACCATTTACCCGAGTTTGTAGATAGCGTTTGCGTGAGTGCGTTCGCCTCTCGCGGGAATAGCGATGCATTAGCGGCAGCAGTTTTCGTTCACGCTTGATTTCCGCGGTAATCTAGTGGTTGGGCGGAGCGTGTTTAGGAGCTGAATGCATGCTGCGCGTTGCGTCGCGGTGAGGGTCTATCCCCTGATGAGGTGGCTGAGTTGTGTCGCACCACGGATTTTGCTTTCCGTGCCGCTAAGCAGACCGCCACTGCTATTGGCCATGGTGGTTATGGAGAGACATCTGTGGGTGAGTCTGGTGGTTATCGGGTTGAAAGAGAAGGGCTTTCTTCTTGATGCGCCGGGTTCCCCTTCTGAGCTTTTCGGCACTTCCTTCGAGATGGTGGTCGTGAGTTTTAAGGAGGCCAA
>NW_015546103.1:195602-196545 GCF_001515605.1 Sinocyclocheilus anshuiensis | reverse complement strand
TTGACTTGCCATGGAAGCAGGCCAAGACAGTGACGCCTCAAGGCCACCTCGATGAGCGTTTTCTTTCTAGCCATAGCCCTCCAGCTCAGGTGAGCCTTCCATTCCTTCCCGATCTTCATGTGGAGATCGAGAAGGCTTGGAAAAATCCATTCTCGTCCCGCATCCACAGATTCCAGCATACTAGTTATGCCAACATCGAAGGGATGCGTGAGAATGGAAAGATGCCCCCTGTTGAAGAGACGCTGGCCTGCTATCTCTCTATGGGGGAGACATCTTCTCTTAAGGCTCACTCCCTGCCATCCAAACCCCTTCAGGATGCATCTCGTTTGAATGGCAGGGCATATGCGGCAGCAGGTCAGGCTGCAGCCTCGTTGCACACTATGGCGGTGCTTCAGGCTTATCAGGCTGATCTGCTGAAAGTGGATAAAGGCAGGGTCTATCCCCTGATGAGGTGGCTGAGTTACGTCGCACCACGGATCTTGCTCTCCGTGCCGCTAAGCAGGCCGCCACTGCCATTGGCAAATCCAAAAAATGGCAGCCATGGTGGTTATGGAGAGACATCTGTGGGTGAGTCTGGTGGTTATCGGGTTGAAAGAGAAGGGCTTTCTTCTTGATGCGCCGGGTTCCCCTTCTGAGCTTTTCGGCACTTCCTTCGAGATGGTGGTCGTGAGTTTTAAGGAGGCCAAGACGTGCTTGGCTGCCTTTATATCCTTCGCCTCCAGCCTATATCATGAGCCTGAGTCATGCGACGGGAGCCATGGTTGGTGAGTACGATCCATTTTTATGTACTCTACTGCTTGTTCTTGTGTATTTGATGCTAGCCTTTCTCTGCAGCGCTACTTGGGCCTGTTCTGTTTTTCTGACTTTAGGTTTGACCCACCTGCTAAGTCAGGACCTCCTGCTGTTGACCGATTACAGTGATGGTTTCACTCATCGGTTCTGG
>NW_015546103.1:165277-192752 GCF_001515605.1 Sinocyclocheilus anshuiensis | reverse complement strand
GTTTGACCCACCTGCTAAGTCAGGACCTCCTGCTGTTGACCGATTACAGTGATGGTTCACTCATCGGTTCTGGTTCCAGGCTGGTGATAGCCCTCATCTTCGGCTTGGACACGCAGCCTGGGCTTCTGAGGAAGTCTCCCAGCATCAGGTCCCCTAGTATAACGCTGCAACTTCAGGACCTGTGGGTCCTTCTCGTGGGCCAGTACTCTTCTGAGTACATGCCTCGCGACATGCTCCCTATCCTCTGGCCAGGTGCGAATTACTAATTTCTCACCCTGAGGGGTCTCCCGAGATTTGAATCGTTCCTTAACCTTCTTGCACATTCTCTGAGCTAGAGCTCCTCTCGCTGACGCATTGAAGAGCGCAATGCTCCACAGATGGTCGGGCCCGTGGGTCCTCACTGTCACACTGCCCTTATGGTTGAACCAATAATCACCTCTCTGTGGAGTGGGCTGGATTACACTGCGTTCCCTGAGGTAAGAAGGATTTGTGTTTCTGTGGAAACCCCTCCTTTGTGCTTCTGCTCTGAGGAGCAGTAAGCTCTATACGCATGAATGGTTATTGGGTCCCGCTATTTCTTCAGATTCTATCGGGTCTGCTTATACGGGATCCACGCTCTCTATCGAGATAGAGAGCATGGGACCGTGTCCAGCTGCACCAGTGGACTGTCTCTTATTGGGCCCTGCTGAGAACTTCTGGGCATCTGTGAGCAGATCTCTATAAAATCCATACTATGGTAAGTGCACACACTAAGCTTCTATGCACTTTCTAAAGTCCACATGGTGGTAAGTGTGCACGCAACGAACTCTGCGCACTTTCTAAAATCCACATGGTGGTAAGTGTGCACGCAAAGAACTCTGTGCACTTCTAAAATCCACATGGTGGTAAGTGTGCACACATAGAACTATGCACACTTTCTAAAATCCTGTATGGTAAGTGTTACACGTTATTAGTCTCGTTCCCTTTCTCTGAGTTGGCTTAGACCCCGGTACTCGCCTGGGGCTCCACTCAACTAGTGTGTCTCTGTTGAAACACTTTTAAAGCATCGCTCCCCCCACTGTAGAGGGTTATTTGTGAGCATGGTGCTTTCTTCCGAGCGTTCGAGTTCTCTCCCCTTCTGAGGAGTTGAATTCCCCGCTCTGCCCTGTCTCCTGTATCTCCGTATCCTGAGGGGCTTCCTGGTCACCAGGATATCCCCTCTTGCTGAGGCATCGAGCGGGAAGTATAGGTGGCATTTGCGAGAACCTTCTTGTGTAAATGCTGTCTCAGGCAGTGCTCCCCTCGCATCAGAGGGTTGTATTTGAGCTCAGTACTTCCGGGTATCTGTGAACAGATGCTGGGAAGCTCTTAAATCCATGCTGTGGTAAGTGCACACGCTAAGCTTTGTGCACTTGCCTCTCCCGTTTGGCTCAGTACTTCTGGGTATCTGTGAACAGATGCTTGGGAAGCTCTTAAATCCATGCTATGGTAAGTGCACATGCTAAGCTTTGTGCCCTTTCTGAAATCCACATGGTGGTAAGTGTGCACGCTGAACACTTTGCGCACTTTCTAAAATCCACATAGTGGTAAATGTGCACGCTGAGCACTTTGCGCACTTTCTAAAATCCACATAGTGGTAAGTGTGCACGCTAGACTCTGCGCACTTTCTGAAATCCTGTATGGTAAGGGTTACGCTTTATTAGCCTTGTTCCCTTTCTCTGAGTTGGCTTAGACCCCGGTACCTTGGGCGCCACTCAACCAGTGTGTCTCTGTTCACACACTTTTGAAGCATCGCTCCACCAGTGTGTCTCTGTTGACAGACATTTGAAGCATCGCTCCGCTCACCATTGAGGGTTATTGTGAGCAAGGTGCTTTCTTTCGAGCATTTAAATTCTCTCCCTTCTGAGGAGTTGGATTCCTCGCTCCGTGGGCTGTTCTCGTGTTAGTGTTTAGCAGTGCTCCCCTTTATCAAAGGGTTACCTATGAGCACGCTACTCCTTTTCTGAATTCAGAGTTCTCCTCTCACGTGAGAGTTGAGTTCTCTGTTTTACCTCTCGATTGAGAACTGGGTGTGTTGCTCCCTTAGCTAGATATTTACTGCTAGCCACTCCAGCATTATGCCTTAGATCGAGTTGATGACTTCTCAAACATATTGTTTTTTGGATGCACCATTTCCATCTATGGGCTGCTCTTTCAGAGTGCCACGAGGGAGTACTTTGCGTTCTTTCTAAAATCCTGTATGGTGAGGGCTTCGCGCGGCAGCTTCGTGCCCTTTCTTGAGTTGGTTAAAGCCCTGGTTCCGCCTTGGGCACCACTCCACGTATGTATCCTCAGGATACCTACCTTAACAGGGTGTTGCTACTAGGGATCTGTTGAGACAGTTCCTTCAGCAAGCTTATGCAGAGCAAGCGGTAGCCCCTATGTGACAGGCCAAGACTTAGTATGATTCTAGGCTCTTGGTCGTATCCCCTTATAATCTATTCCTGATTCCAAGCCATGAGCTCTACCCCAGGCCCAGGAGTTCTGGCCCTAACAGGTAAGTTTTTTGGGGTATGTAGTCTAGGCCTTTGGCCGCAGGGGATAATGTCACTGACGCAGGTTACTTATGTAACCATGGTTCCCTGAGTAGGGAACGAGACACTGCATCCTCTAGGTTTCCTGCCATGCTTCGGACGCAAGCTTCTGACGAAGAAGCGGATGACGTGCTCTCCTGGTGCCTATTTATACTATAGTCGCACCGGTAGTGACGTCATAGGCTGTCGCTGGCCAATGTTATTGTCGTTTTTAGATATATGCTTCAGACACCGGTCACACTGAAGGTATTCCCCCCATAGCGACCCCTACTCAGGGAACCATGGTTACATAAGTAACCTGAGACATTTTATTTTTATTACTACCATTAGTGTAGCAGGAAGACCGTGCCAAATTAGACAACGTCAAGCTGTTGTGGTCGCGCCGAGACAGCACTCGTGTCCGTTGTAGACATTTCTGTCCGTCATAGTGTTGCCAAGTCCGTGGTTTTCCCATGGAATTGGGCTACTTTAACACTGTTGCCGCGGGTTGTTTTTCATGTCGGGTTAAAGCGACCCCAATAACGTGTATTTTAGCCACCGGAAAGCGGTTTGTATCAGGGGACCCCCTCGAAACGCGGTTAGTTTGGGCTAGTTTTGGGTTGCAGTTGGGAGGGTTTTGTTGTAAAAAAACCTGGCAACCCTTTTCGTCAAGCAGGTAACGTTATTATTGCTAACATAGCGACTCATCGAAAAATACATTGGCATCATGTATTAAAGAGAAAATAATCACTTCATCCGATGTTTAAGTGAATAAAATAGCCTTGACAGCCTTACTTACTGGAGTGACACAACTATTATTCTCTCTCACCGGACTTGTGTGTAGGTGATGTAAAAGAGGAAAGCAAGCATTTGGACCAAAGCACTGTGAGGCAAGGGAAACTCAAAATGTTTCTGAACTTAAAACGCATTTTTGCCTCGTTTGTGTTATTTTACTACTTACACAATTATTTAAAGTATAAAACATTGTTATTTATGATACAATGACTGGTTTTTAATCATATTTTTAGGGGGGACCCGCAGGATCTTACACAATTATTTAAAGTATAAAACATTGTTATTTACGATACAATGACTGGTTTTTAATCATATTTTTAGGGGGGACCCGCAGGACTTCAGCCTATGCATGGATCATTAAAAAATGTAAAAAAAAAATCACTGCTTTATATACAACTTGTGTACCTTTTAAGTCATATTTCAACTGTTTGAAGCACAGAACGACATTTAAGTTATTAAATTCTGAATTTTGCCCAGGCCTGTCACATAGACACAAACACACACTCACAGGTTTTGCAAAGTCATTCAGTCACATAAACTTAAAGACAGCCATATGCTCAACCACAACGTTACTTCATTAATCCTCTGTGAATCTGCCAATAAAACCGTATGACCCAGAGGAATTCTAAAACACATTTAAATTAGTGGCAGTAAATAAATACTCTGAAATTTAAGGATACAGCAAACAGCTGGAAACAGTTATGGAGGACACATTCCTGCGAGAGACAGAGAATAGCTCAGAACTGTCTGATAATTTATCACTGATCAGCATGAACATCAGGGGCCGCACACACAGCATGCCTGTGAATATTAATTATCGTTTAAAAGATTTACTACATATCCATAATTACATGTTATCTGGGCATACAAGTCTGCTATGTTTAGATTTAAAAATATATATACTGCAACATGAGGTGAACTACTCCTGCTTTTTCACAGACACGTCCTTGCCAGGATCTCTGAATTACCTAAAATATCTGGGTTTTGACTGTTTTCTTACTGACATGCTGTCTACACTGTAAAAAACCCAACTTGAAAAAAGTTTAAATGACTGGTTTTGTTGTGTTGGGTCAGCAAAAATCCATGAAAAAGTCAGTACAACTAAGTTTAATACATTTATTCAGCTTAAACCAAGTTTTTTTCCATAAACTTAAAAAGATGAGTTATGTGAACAGCGCTTTGCAAGTTCATCCTAAGAAACTTCTGCCAATTTATAAAATTGAGTTAAGTCAATCTCATTAGGGAACTGCCCACCCATATAGTAAAAAACAAATGCTAATTTTTTAAATAAAATGTAAACATTTGTTTACTTGAGGACAATGAAGAAAAATAGTTAGTGATTTTTAAAAGAACTAAAATGCTCCTTAATGTATAATTGTAAGATCATAATATTGTATGATAACAACAACAATAATAATAATAATTATGTATCACTTTATTAGAATTACACAGTAAATAATAATAATAATAATAATCCTTATTATTATTGTTATTATTTACTGTGTAATTCTTAAAAAGTGTACATGATTATTATTATTATTAATAATAAGAAGAAAACGTGCCTAATGTATAATTGTATTATATATTATTTTACAATAATAATACAATTAATATAATAGTACAATAATAATACAATTAAATCTGCAGGAAGACTTTTTTAATTGTGAAGTTTCGTTAGAAGTGAGCGTTAATTTGCATTTTATTAACCTGATCATTCACATTTGTGTATTTCCTTAAACAGATCCTGAGAGCACACTTAATTCATTGTAGGTGCTGGAAACACACCGGTGCTAGTCAAAATCTGCTGCTGTGCCTGAACCCTGATTCTGTCTGCACTTTCAATAAATCAGGTGGGTTAAAAACTCAACTACTTGGGGTCCACATAAATTCTGATAAAAGGGCAGTGCATGCTACATTTAACTGTGACCTGTGTGATTTTCACAATGTTTGTAGTTTGGAAAACTTCAAGACAATTTTCTGTATTTTTTTTATTTTTTACACGTTTTACCTGTGTTTTGAATTCCGCATTGGAGGTGGTGTTTTAGGGTTGAAGGAAATGTCTGTAAATTTAATGGAAAATGCCAAGACGTTATCTGTTTTTCTGTGTTTTGTGTTTTATTCTTACAGTGCACAAACAAAACTTTGTTGTTGAACAAGTTGAGTTTGTATTCAGTAGACAAAAAAAAAGAAAGAAGTGAAATTAGAATTATCCTGAACCATTTTAAGAGCCAGTGTAATTCCTATGGTTATGAATCCCTTTGAAAGTAGCGGCTATACACTTTCACTGACAGTTATTTTGTCTACTTGAGTCCCCATGGTGTTTTTTTTTTCTCAGAAATTTGAGTAACGTATCTTTTGAGTGAATGTGCAAATTTTTATGTTATTACAATATTTAACCACTTTTTATTAATTAAAAAATGGAGAAATTATTTCGAATTTAAGTATTGTACAAGAACTACAGCAAAACCTACACATTCCAAACATTATTACTCTGAAATTTTTTATGTAAATGTTAAGTGTAAGTGAAATGTTAAGTACTGTAAGGTCTTTCATGACACTACATATGCTGGGGTGTGAATTTGATAGGTGCTTGATAAAAAAATAAATGGTGCTTTAAAAAGTCCTTGAATCTGGTGTTCATGAAAGAGTGGGAACCCTGACAACTGTTTTTTTACAAAAGTTGAGTGAACAAGAAAAAGCTAGGGGAAATTAGTACTAAGATTTTTTTTGTTGTGCTGGCTTAAATTTTTTTACAGTGTACAGCCATACTATCATTGGTCCACTGCAAAGGTATACCCTTACTTTTCTCAAATTTTCTGTCATTTATTAAAAATATTGACTCCTTTTGTTGTCTACTTGTGATCCAATCAAACAAAACACATCTCAATACCAATACAGGGCCTATGAGAAGGACGTACTTTGGGGAGCTACACTTCAAAGATTAACTTGGTATGTATCCAACAGACATGTTGGAACCAAGGTGCTTTTTAATACTTAAAGTGGAAAGCAGAGAATTTTCTTCTTTGACTTTATACTTTATGATTTCATGAGAATTTAAAGCAATTCTGGGAGGCCACTGATGGAAAAAGGACACAGCAACAACCGCTCAGAATTATTCAGCACAACTGCACAGCAAAGTCCGAGGAATAAAGGTTTCAGATGGAAAAAGAAAAACATCTCAACCAAGCACTTTTTGGTACTTATTCCTCAGGGTCAGGCAGTCAGGTGGAAAATGGAAAAATAGCCCATCTGCAATATTCATCGAAATAGTTTTGAGTCTCATGCGAGGTCAGGGGTAAACAGTCACCCTACGCATAGGTGCATATGTCATTTCATCTCCATGTGTCCACTCGCAGCCTCCGTGTCAGGACCCAATAAGCAGTGGCCTGGGACCCGTCCTGGGCGACGCTATGCATGTATGCACATGTAACAGCAGAGCCGCGCACATCATTTAATTTCATGAATAAGAGATGTGCTGGGGAACCACGCGTTCAATCATTTATGATGCTGCTGAATATCCGGGAAAGTGCGTCTGACGTAGCAAGCTTTAATTTCACTCTACCTTGTAATAACTTGGTAGCAGCATGTGGAAAGGCGTTCAAACACTACCATTTTATTACTAGAATGAATCTCATGCTAGCCGCCCGACTCTGCAAGTTCCACACTCATGCAGGAAGATTAAAATTTCATCAACAAATTCTTAACAAAATGCTCCTTAGAAGAAACCATCAAAGTTTGATGTCCTCAGCGAGGGGTAGAGAAATGCTTGAGCCCATAGATCGTACCTTTCAAAGCAAAACTTGACTAGCAAAACAGTACTAGCTAAACCCAAAGACATAAAGCTGTATGTGACATACTGTATTATATAGCTATTGGTTATTTGTTGATTTGTAATGTTTTGATTTCCTTTGTCTGCAGAATGATTTGAATGCAGCTAACTATCGAATGAGCTCCTGTTTGATATATATATATTTTTTTGTAAGAGAGCTACCCTTATAAAAAAAGGTGCTTTATTGTATTGAATGTGCCCTTGTAATGAAGGCCTACTTCAAATATTAAAAGTGTATTTTAAAACACTGTATTTGCAGATAAAATGACTTCAATGAAATTAAAGGCCTATTTAATTGTACTTAAAGAGAATATACTTTCTTGACTATGTAAGTACATTTTTAAAAAGAGCACTTTGTAATAATGCCAAATTATAACTTTCATTTTTTTATTATTATTATTTAAAATAGGGGGAAGTTACCCTTAAGAACAATATGTATTCGTATTAATATTTTAATAATTTTTGTCATATATTTTAATATTTATATATTTAAGTGTCTTTACTAAAGAAACTATCCTATTCAAAACTGTGTTTTGACAATTATTTGAATAATTGAATACCCAATGACAGACAAAGCAGAAACCTATTAAAAATGTATTCTATGACTTATAGAATGCATATGAATATTTAACTTTTTAAATGCCCTTATTTTAATTGCAGATATGTCATAATAGCAACAATTCAAGTCAATGAGTTTTAATAAAAAAGCAAAGATGTCCGAAATGTACATCTAATTCAATGAAATACTAGATAATAACACCATGAATTACTAACATTTAAAAATGCTAACTCTAGTAATGACATGCCACTTGAGCCTTCAGAGCATATCTAAATTTTTTACTCCACGAATCTAAAAACATCGATATTCAACATATTTCAGTGTCATAAATTACTACGAGTATCTTACTCAATTGTACCCTATTTTAAATTAGTTTTAATAATCTTAAAGTCCCCCTGTAGTCAAATATTTTATCCCTTAAAACTTATGTTTGATCATCAAAATTACATATTTAAATGTTTTTTCTTGTGAAAATAATTTTCTCATGCCTTAAAATAGCTTGAATGTAACTCTACACCCTTGCCTCATTTACTATACGCGGATCTATTAATATGCAAATTAGCCCCGCCTCCACTCAGTCACACCAGCCAGCGCCTCCATTGAACTGTAGTAACCGCAAAACAATGGCATACACGGATAATGACTGATAAAACTATGTTTTTACTAGTGGACAACTACAGTGAATACTGTAACATTCGTTAAAGTTACTTACTTGATGATGTTGTGTCCTAAAATGCCTTGAAGACTCAAATGCAGCCATTTGGGATTGTTAATTCGCGCCCGTGAGCATACGCGTGTGAAGTGCAGACGCCGATGCGGGAGAGGTGCGTCTGACTCCGGGCTACTTTTACACAATTGCTAAAATGTTCAAAAAAGCATCTATTATATAATATCCATTTCTGATGTCGCCAATAATTAGAGATGCACCGAAATTTCGTCTGCCGAAAATTAGTTAACCACTCAGGATTCACTTTCACGTGGTGTGACGCTCCGCGTATTATCCCGCTCTATGTGTGTGCGCTCCGCTCAGTCGCTCCACTCGTAGAAAATACTCAGCAATGGTGTTGATTAATAGATTGGCACATGGTTTGTCTAAAAGCATATTAAAAACACCACATAGACAAATAAACAACATAAAAAACTTGATTTTCACTACAGGGGGACTTTAAATCATGCTTTAAAGTATACTTATTTTGAGTTGACTAATCTTAGTGCTGTTTTTGTTGCTATAGATCAGTGTTTCCCAACAGGGGTGCCGTGTAAAAAAACCTTTTTTAATATTTTTAAATTGCTAAAATGTTCAAAAAAGCATCTATTATATAATATCCATTTCTGATGTCGCCAATGACCTACCTGAAAAACTAAAAAGCAATTTATTTAATTCGAAGGCCTGTCGTTATTTTTTATTTGTGCTATCATTATTAATTTCTTTATTTGTTCTTATTTTATGACTGCTTACTTGTCATTTTTTATTCAATTCAAAGTTTGAAATCAAGCTATCTCGTGCTACTGCACCAAAATTACCCCACTGTAAAATTTAAAAAACACTGAGTGAGCAAAAATTCGTGAGATAGCTTGTTATAATGGTAATTAAATAATGTTTACATATGTATAAAAGCCTACATTAAAATCTGTCATATAAATTGGTCTCTTCATTAGAAATTAGCCTACTGATTGCCACCATTGATGGACAAATTTTATTCTGCAGTTCTTCCCTGTTGTACCGAATATCTATACTTTTCAAATTATCATATCGAAGTTAGAAATTCAAATATTGTGACAAAATTAATTTTGTAGGGTGCCACAAGGTTGTTAAAATTTCCAAAGGGTGCCACGACTAAAAAAAGGTTGGGAAACACTGCTATAGATCATGACATACTTATAGATCGATTACAAAACTATACTCAAGGGCAGACTTTAAGATGGTTTAGATCCTACCTATCCGAGCGTTATCATGTTGTTTATTTAAACAGGGAATAATCTCAGTTAATGCCAGTAAAGTACGGAGTGCCACAAGGATCTGTCTTAGGCTCTCTGCTATTTTCAAAACACGTTTTCAATATATTCAATTTCACCACTGATAAGCTACTCCTAAATATAATATAGAAACTTACATTTTCTGTTAAGCTACTGTGCAATGATTCGTGTGTGTGTGTACGTAAGTATATGTAAGTAACTGCATTTTTGTCTAGTCCAAAAATAAAATGAAAGAAAGAAAGAAAGAAAGAAGGAAAGAAAGATTTGTATGGAATTTGTAATGGCTGACTTCAAGCAACCTTTCAAAAACATTTACACTTTAAAGTGTGTTCACTTTAAGTGTCACTATAATCATGGCACTATAGCTTGAGTTTATTGAACTGCTTTGTGTGTATGCAGGACCACAGCTGCTGTCTGTGAGATGAATGAATGTATTCTGGATTTCCTCTCTAGTGATCCTGAGCATCGGTGCAGAATCCACAGATAATCACGTCCGATCATTTTTAACAGGAGCACACACGTGTGAAATTAAACACTCATACGTGTAGGCCTATTGGGATGGCATCTTATTAGTGTTTGATCGGCGTGAGATGGGTCCTGTGTCCTCAAGGGTGTGTGTGTGTGTCCTGCTGCTAAATAATGCTGTTGGGTTATTTACATGCACACATAGATTAAGGAGAATGACCTTTACTCGCCCTTAAAGGGAAACATTCAGGAAACTTGTGAGCACATCTGAATTTACGCAACCAAGAATGTAAGATTCGTTTCACTGTGTTTGCAAGAATTTAAGGCGTTATCTTTCTGTCACTGTCACCATGAACTAAACATTACACAATTAGGATACACACACACACACAGGTTTGTATCTACATATTTATGAGGAAGGTGTATACAATAAGCAGCATGTCATAGTAGATTAAGGAGAATGACCTTTACTCGCCCTTAAAGGGAAACATTCAGGAAATTTGTGATCACATCTGAATTTACGCAACCAAGAATGTAAGATTTGTTTCGCTGTGTTTGCAAGAATTTAAGGCATTATCTTTCTGTCACTGTCACCATGAACTAAACATTACACGATTAGGATTCATGAAATGCCTGACACAGTTCAGTTTAGTGTGCTGTAGAGTCGTGAAAAATCATGCCATGCATTTGTGTTACAAAAGCATTTGTAGCCACCAATAATGAGAACAGGGTCAAATAGGTTTAAGTTAAATAATGAAAGTGTTATATACGGTAATACTTTATTTTGATGGTCCACTTTAGACATTCTACTAACTATAAGTAACTTTGCAACTACATTGCAAATACCAGCCTTATTAGGCTTAAAATTTTGAATTTATCCTATTGATATCATATGAGATTTAGGTAAGAACAGTAAAACTAAAGTTTTATGTTAGTAAAATTATTACGAAGAATAAAGAGCATTAATAGTAATGTAGTGCAAGCACAAAACACTGAAACGCCATGATCAATTTTGAACATAGGACTCTGTACTACTTACTACTGGCATATTTAATTTTATGATTCAGTTTAGATGCAAATCTCTGATTTCCATTTCTGTTGCTGAAGAATGTGCAAACACAGCAGAGTTTGGAAGATTAGAGGTGATAAACCAACACAACGATCCCAATCTGCTAATTCTCTGTAAACAAAAGAAAATATGGAAATTATTCTATGCAAATATTTTTCTTCTCGATGGACAAATATTCTCTATTACAAAAGATTAGCATCTCTTCTCTGCTTCTTTAAAGGGGTAAACAGGATTTGTCTTGCTATTTATGAAATAAAAGATCTCTTTCATTTACAAATCAGAGCTTCCTCTTGGGTGACTGCAAAACCGGTTTGTTGTGATAATAACATCAATGAATAGTCCCATGAATGGTTTGAATGTCCTATTGAAACAAGAAGTTAGACCAGGATATATCAGGAAATAGGAGGAATTTTGGATAAAGGAAACAGTATTTTGAGTATATTTGTCATTTGTCACTGGGGACGAGGAAGCGTTTGAGCTCTTCATCTCTGCTGTGGTTCCTCACAACTCCCAGATCAATATTAATTCCTGTTTAGAATGAGGAGACAGGAGAGAGGATGGAGAACGGGGTGGATGTCTTTGCGTTTCGAAGCTCCCGAGGGACGTTTTGCTTTGTGTCTTGACATTTGTCTCCTTTACATCTGGAGATCTGGAGACGCCAGGCAACTGAATTCACTAGGACGGAGAGGAGACGATAGATCGATCACTCTTTTTGTCTCCCTGATGTGCGTCTTTCATCAGCTCTCTACCCCCAGCAATCAGTCCCTCCCTAAAGTTTGTGTGTGTGTCTCTGTCTGAGGGCCTGTCGAGAGGCAGGTAGAGCAGATCCCAGAGCTGAGCAGACAGACTGACTGGCGGGTGATCTGCAGACACTGCAGAGAAGAACAAAAAAACAATCATTAATCTAATTACCCTCTAATGAAGGTGGAAGAACCGAGAGGAGGGGTGAAGATACCCCATGCTACTTTTAGTATTGACATCTTGCTCTTTTAGGAACACACACTGAGCTCATATAAGGGAATTGAGGCTGTAATATATTCATAATGTTCCTGAACGCCTGTCTGACGGGCAAAACAATGCTTTCAACCACTGCCCACCAGTTATTTTTACCAGAAAGTGCACAGTTTGGCATGTTGTGTTTCTATTCAGGGCTCATCTGCTTCCTGGTATATAGAATGGATAATTAATACACTGAAAAAATGATTAATTGAATTTACAACATTTTTTTAAGGTAAGTGGTTGCAATCAATTTATTTTAGCAACATTTAAATAAATTTAGTTGACTTTCAACATTTTTTTTTATTTAAATGTAGCTAAAATAAATTGTTTGCAACTACTTACCTTAAAAAAATAGTATATTGTTTTTTCAGTGTAAGGCGTATGTTTTTGATCAGAATAAGCTGCAAAGTAGATGAGACTTTTACAATTTTACAGGTACATCAAAAGGCGTTTAAGTCATAAGCTATATTTTCATCACCCTGTTTTTATGCACATTTTGAAGTATTGGATCAGAAACGAGTGATGGAATTGCCAAATTCTGATTAAAAATCCCTTAATTCGCAAAAAAGTTTTTACGCTCGCTTGAGGTGGTTTTTTGACGTGTGAAAAAGGGTTAATGCGAATAATGGGAGTTGGAAATGCATTTGCCAAGTAAATTCCTCCATGGGCATCGACAAAGACATGTGACTTTGCGGTATGGGATAGCAAAACCTGACTAACCAGTGGACTGATCTTGTTCCACAGCATCTTAAATGTTGTTATGGTCATTTTGAAATGCCCGAGTAAAGTCTGTCATCAAAGTATTTTTGTATATTTCCTCCCAGAACTGTTACACGACTGTGTTCCCAAACAGCAGGCATCCACCTCCGAAAGCAATGACCACATTTATTTAGTTTTGTCTGCTCGCTCTGTGGCGCAAGTAATTTATTATATATGAACATTTTTATATTCAGTGGCTTCTCCTACTTTTCTTAGTGATATATAGTGCCAATTCTACCAGGAAGTGATGATTTTGTTTTCTTTATATTAGGGATGGGCGATACCACTTATTTTGTTTTCGATACGATACTAATGTTTGAGTATCGATACTTTCGATACTCGCGTCAGTATCGATATATCGATACTTTGGATCGATACGCCCATCCCTACTTTATATAAATGCTCTCTCTCATACACACACATAATCTCATGTATGTGTGCATGAACAGACTAATGGGGGAAAAAAAAACTGCCACAGCAGTTTGAGTCTGTAATTTTGATAAACCGAGTTTATTTCTTTCACTGTAGTGGCTGACAGCTGTGAGTGAATGTTAATGACTGCACTCGACTGACGTCAGTGCTAATGTCTCTGCCAGCCAGATAAGACTCAGATTGCCGTACCTGCTAATTAAAAACAACACACACACATAGAGATGAGTGCCACAAAAACTAACTTCATAATTGTATCCCCTCTCATTCATATCAGTGTAAACAGAAGGCTTGCCAATCATTCAGGACTAGCGCTAATGCTAACTCATTGTGCTAATGACTTGTACTCGCTGTAAATTGGAAAATAAGGCACATTAACAAACAAGGGGATAAACAGACCTCTGTGTTTTGTAGGACTGAAAGCCAGATGTTTTCTAAGTGGATAAACTTAACAAACAAGTTATTTAAAGATACTAGAATAATGATAAAAAAGTGTTTCTTTACTAAAACTCAAAATTCTTTAAAACATCCTGTTGGTGTTCAATAATGAAAGAAAGGCTTATAGGTTTAAAATGACATGAGGGTGAATAAATGCAATAGGCTTGTAAAGCTCTGTATGGACAAATTAAGTTTTACAGCATTAACACAAACAGTTTACTAAAAGCTTTGAGTAAGAGTTGGATTGGAGCAGTCTGGCCATTAACCCTGACTGGCCACTAACCCTGACTATTAACCATTTTACTATCCCAGCTCAGTAACGCCAGGGTGGCATTACCAAGCTGGGATAGTAAAAAAATGTTTGCCAGATTTAGCCCGTAACCCCTGAGTAATTATAGGGTAATTATAGGCTTCTGTTCCCTTATGAAACAGAAGTACACTTTAGCATACTTTTAATAAGACTGTAGGGAAGTTTGAACTATATGTGCTGATCAGGAGATTGTGCTCGCCCCAGGGTGTCAGTAAAAACACGGCACAGGATTCAGAACATTCTGACTTTACTATTGTAAGTGTGTGGTCTGAAATAAACAAATAAATAACATATTGCAATAATATAATTACAACATACATACATGATATTTTACAATACAATTCTTAGTTAAAGTCGGCATGAAATCAAAATTGACTTTATTTACTTTACTAGCGCACATTGCTAGTCATGATGTTAACAATTAATCCGTGCAAGTTAATCCGCTGAAAAAAATTGTTTGTCTTTGTAATCTTTAATCAAAATCTGAACATTTGCTTCCACTCTGGAATGGCAGTACTTCTCTGATGATGTCAGTTTGACGGCTTGGGCAGAATATCCTTTTAAACACACCCCTCCAACCGTTAGTTTGATATGAGTGAGAGACAGAAAGGAGGAGCGCCAAAATAAAACCATGCCCTCTATTCAATATTCCGTTTCAGAAGGAAATACGTCATTACACTGAAATAAAGTCGGCAGCAACTTCCGGTTCACGCGGACTTTAACTGCAATACTTAAATTGCCCTTTAGATGGCGAATTTTGCATATATAACAGTGATTTGCAAATTCTCCGTGTCTATTATAAAGTGCTCAGTCATCATCGTATATGAACGGGATTACGGAGAATATGATAAAAATCAATATCAAAAGACTTATTAACTGAGTTATGTTGCACCAAAGCAATGATACATAAGGAATAAAGCAAATAAATAACTCTATATGCACAATCTATTATATTTATGGTAACAACATCAGCGTGAATTCTGATAACTCTGAGGAAACAAACAACTCGCTAATTTCCGTAAAATAAAGCTGTAACATGGCAGGATAACTATATTAAATATCACAAAGAAGTATATAGACTTACATTTTCGCATTAACGCACACAAATTAGACAAACTTCAAAAATTAAGATCAGGAACTCAGGAACACGCATTCATTCTCTTACTCCGCTCGCTGACAGGAGAGGTCTGGAAGTTTCTAGCTCGCCACCTATCATCCTTTCCCAACATCACCAATAAAGTGGTCTGTGATTGGTTAGATCTCCTTGACATTGCCACCCCCAAATATGAAGGGTATATTTGTTTCTGAATCTAAGTTAAGAGCCTGCTGGTTTGACGTTGGTGTCATTCTCATCAGCAAACTCTGGTAGGTTAATGAGACGGGTAACAGGCTGTGCATATAGTCAACCCTTAAAGGGTTAGTTCACCCAAAAATGAAAATTAGGCTGTGTTTTACTCACCCCCGAGGCATCCTAGGTGTATATGACTTTCTTCTTGTAGACGAATCCAGTCGGAGTTATATAAAAAATTGTCCTGGCTATTCCAAGCTCTATCATTGCAGTCAACGGGTGTTTGCAGTGCTTCAGTCCAAAAGAAGTGAAATAAAAAGCGCACATCCATAAAAAAAAGTGTCTCATACGGCTCTGGGGGGTGAACAAAGGCCTCCTGTAGCGAATCGATGCGTTTTTGTAAGAAAAATATCCATATTCAAAACGTAATAATCACTTTAATCTATCTTGCACCGACAGTTGTACACGGAAGCAGCTCCGGGCTGATGACGTATGAGGTCAGCATTGCGCAGCGTTGATCTCTACAGACCTTACTTGTCCATCTGCTCCAGGGAATGTCCTGACAACTCTCCCGATTAACCAGAGGGCTCATGGTAGTTGAGGGTCAACCAACATTACGACAGATCCAACTGCAAGGTTTTTAGTCTCTGCATGCCATTTGTGTCGCAACTGGAGGTTAGGCAAGTAGTGTCTCACGAAGCTTGACCAGAAATGATCAGTGAGAACTTAGCTTTGTCTCCATCGGCGTTGTCCTGTGAACTCATTAGCAGGGTATGTCACTTGAGGTAGAGAGCTGTCTGGCCGCCCCATGAGCAGGAGATTTGGGATAACTGGATCAGCTATGTTGGAGGAGACATATCCTAGGGGCTTACTATTGAGAATTCCCTCTCTCAATAAGCACTGTTTGAAGCTCTTCCTCTGTCACTGTTTGTGCACCTACTACTGCACGGAGGGCATTTTTAAGGGATCGGATCTCTCATTCTCAGATGCCACCAAAGTGGGGAGCATTAGGAGGGTTGAAGAGGAATGTGATTTTTTTGTTTGGCGAGATGTTGTTGAAACTCTTGGCTACAATCTTTCTCCCTCCCACAATCTTTTTTCACAGCGTCTGCCTATCTTGATTTGGAAGGACCCAAAATAATCCATACCAGTGCTGTAAAATGGAGGTTTGTGGAGTCTCAGATGTGCTGGAGGTAAATCAGCCATTTTAGGGACCTCAGATTTAGCCTCCCACTTATGACATGCTATGCAGTTGTGTTGGGGTTTTCAAACTGCCTCACGACCTCGTAGTATCCACACATTTCTCCTCATTTCAGCAAATACCCGTTACGGTCCTGGGTGACACAGCTTACTGTCATAATCCTGTATGAGTAGTTTGGTTGCTGGATGGTGAGGATCCAGAACTACTGGGAGAATTGTATGGAGTTCTAGACCTTTAGCACGACATAGACGTCCTCCGACCCGTATAAGCTGACTGGATTCATCAAACTCTGGGGCTAAAGTGAGTAAGCGGCTTGTAGTGGATACAGGCTTACCAGCTTTTAATTGTTCATATTCCTCTGGGAAGCTGTCTTGTTGGATATTTTGGAAGATGAGACGTTCTGCCGTCACATAGTCTTTAGGTGTAGGTGAACTGGATTGGTTTGAGTCACTTTGATTGTGCTGAACTGTGGCTTCAACCAGTTCTTTCCCAGTGTTGGGGGTAACGCGTTACAAGTAACGTGCGTTATGTAATAATATTACTTTTCTGAAGTAACGAGTAAACTAACGCATTACTTTATAAATTTACACATGAATATTCGAGTTACTTTTTTAAAAAAGTAACGCGAGTTATTTTTCTCAGTTTAATTAATTTGCTTTAAAAAAAATTAATTAATTAAAATGAACGTAATCACGTAGAATCACGCACTCAATGCGTGCGCGGGAACAGACATAGTCAGAAACGGAGATTGCAGGCCAGAGCTTTACATTTCTGCGATGGAAGTATTCTCATTATTTTAAACTTGTCGAAGAAAAGGAGAAGGAGATTGTCGTTAAGTGTAGATTATGTGTAGGTGAAAAACTCTTGTCAACTGCAAAAACCACCACTTCAAATAAAAAAAAAAAACATCTGCATGCAAAGCACAGCACAACAGAGTTGGACGAGAAAGAGCCGAATGATACCTGGACCCCACCTCAAGCTAAACAAAAGCTTGATTTCAGTTCACCTTCACCAGGTAAAACAATTAGTTCGACTGAACTCAACAAATTGGTTGCTGCTTTTATTGTCGAGGAGATGCAGCCACTATCCACTGTGGAGGCGCCTACATTTCGTAATATCATAAGCAAAATCTCAGTGACAGGCAAAAGGACGGGGGCCGTGCTGCCCGATCGCAAAACCTTTACAAACTTTTTGGACAATGCATATATGGAAATGGAGACAGACCTAAAGAAAACTTTTGCCGACCTGGAATATGTTTCCACCACTGCAGATCTATGGACTGCTCAGAATAAAAGTTTTCTGGGCATTACTGTACACTGGATCGACCCTGCTAGTCTGCATCGCCAAAAAGCTGCAATCGCCTGCAGGCGATTTCGTGGGAGACACACGTACGATGCCATTGCAGCGGAGATAGAGCAAATTCACAGCTCATTTGCTATTTGTGGTAAGATAACTGCCACTGTCACGGACAATGGCGCAAACTTTGTAAAGGCATTCAGAATGTTTCAAGCTGATGATGATGAAGCAGAAAATAATGAAGACGAGGTCATCTTTACGGACTTGCACGAAGTCTTACGGGATGACAGTGAGACCAGCGAAAGGTATATTCTCCCTCCACATCACCGATGTGCATCCCACACCCTTAACTTTATATGCACGAATGGCGTAGTTACATTTTTGACGGCAAAGGCAGATTGCAAAGCAGTGTACAGGAGTGCAACTGGAAAGTGTTCAGCCTTGTGGTCAAAAGTTAGTCGATCAACTGTGGCATCAGAGATCCTGGCGGAATTCAGCAAAAGAAAGTTGCTGGTCCCTGCAACTACAAGGTGGAACTCGTATCATGATGCGCTTAGCAGAGTCACAGACATCCCCTTAGTAGACCTCAATCAACTTTGCACTCGCCTGGACATCAGATGCATTACGGAGAGAGAATGTCAGTTTCTAAAAGAATACTGCAAGGTTCTGAAACCTGTCTGTATGGCTTTGGATATACTTCAAGGTGAAGATGACTGTTTCTACGGCACCCTTCAACCTACCCTTGAAATCCTGATGGCCAAAATCTTGGCACTGAAAGAGGGCCTCTCCCATATGATGGCCGACGTCCCAGACCTCATAGTTCAGGTAAGTCTGTTCAATAGGCTATTGTATTATTATTATTATTATCATTATTATTATTGTAGTTTTATTTTGTCAAGTCACTTTCTATAGCACTTTATACAATACAGATTGTTTTAAAGCAGCTTTACAGTGATAACGGGAAAATAACAATTCAGTGAGGCAAATAGAATTCAATTCTGCTGTAAAGCAGCTCTAAGAAGAAAATAGTAAACAGTCATTATTCAGTTCAAATCAGTTCAGTGTTTATTTAGTTTGGTTCAGTAACTGTAGTTCATTAATTATGAAATGAGTTCAATATAGCTATAAGGCAGCTCTGGAGAAAACAGTGATGTCATCATCCAGCTCAGTTCAGTTCTCGTACAATAGTGTCAGTGCATTCAAGTCAATATGTTTATGTATCTGTTATTAAGTTTAATTCTACTTTTTTTCCTGACATAATTTTAATTAATCTGGTATGAATGCATGTCTATTATTTTATAAACTTTGTAACCTATCTAAAATTCTCTTGCAGGCTATCAAGACATGGTTTAGCACCATCCTTGACAGTGATGAAGCTTTGCTTGCTGCGGTAATCCTGCCAAAATTCAAGCTGTGGTGGCTGAGGGATGAAACTAGAAAAGACACCATCAAGATGACTCTGGCAGCACAGTGTCGTGCTCTCACAGTTGAGATACCACAGAAAGAGCCACTGCAGTCTCCTGAAAGCAGAGACCATGAAAATGACTTCTTCGCATTTCCTGAAGAGCAGAATCAACATGACAAACAAGCAACTACTGTGGAAATGGAGATATGTGAATACCTTAAATCAGCTGATATGGGAAATTTACATGATTTCCCCAGGATTCTGAAAATCTTCTTAAAAGCAAACACAGCAACACCTTCCAGTGCGCCGGTTGAGAGGCTGTTTAGTATTGGAAGTCTCATCCTCACCCCAAAAAGAAACCGTCTCACAGACCAGCGTTTTGAGAGACTTCTCCTGCTGCGCTACAATCGTTACTTTGAAAATAAAACCCAGATGAAATAGTGAACTCATAGTATTAAGATAAGAATACTCTAAACCACACACACACACACAAATGTGTGTTGTTGTTTTTGTTTTTTCACTGAATTGCAGAAGCGATCTGGACTTTTTTTGTTTGTTTGTTTATTTGTTTGTTTCTTTGCATGAAACAAATTTTAGTTTGAGGACACTTAGTAGAAAACTCAAGAGTTTTGGTTTATTGGAATCAACTTATACATTTGTTTAGGCCGTGTCAAGCAATTTTTCAAATTTTAAAGCTGTTTAATTGGGGATGTTGTTTGTTCTCTAGTATCATCTCATTGTTCTCTAATAAGTTATTAAACATTTTAAATGTTTAAGATCTGTCTTTTGCCCTAATATAACTTATTTCATAATGGCAATTATCTAGCCTATATTACACTCTTTATTATCTCAATGGACAGTGAATTTACTTTATTTAACACAAAAAATGCAAAAGTAACAAACATTAATTTCAGCTTTCAATAATCTGTAATGTTAAGAGATCTTTTATATGGTATGTATAGCTCTGGGGTCAGAAAGTTCTCAGAATATAATTCTATATTATTATTCTATATATGTGTTTTTTAAAGAAAAAGAAGGGTGAAGGCTGTTGTTGAATGCAGAACTACTCAGTCAAAAAAACAAAACACTTGCAAGGCCTGAAAGAGATCAAGCCTCAGCCAGGTAAGAAAAAAGTAACGCAAAAGTAATATAATGCATTACTTTCCATAAAAAGTAACGAAGTAACGCAATTAGTTACTTTTTTTGGGAGTAACTCAATACTGTAATGCATTACTTTTAAAAGTAACTTTCCCCAACACTGGTCCAGGAACTGTACTCACTGGGGTTTAAGCGATTTGACATTCTTGTGTCACCACATAATACACCTTTTCTCTTTTCCACTTCATCCTCAGGGGTTTTAAGGGTTGGCATAGCTGGCCACTCTGATTCGGCTTGTAGTAAGAATGGTGGGCGTTGACTCCATCTGTTTGGTGTTGCAAGCTCTATTAGGCTGCGCCCCTTTGTGAGATCATCTGCGGGGTTTCTAGGAGAGTCTACGTATCGCCATTCATGTTGGTCAGTTAGGTCTTGACTTTCTGCTATCCTAGTCCCTACGAAGACTTTGAAGGTACAGGACTCAGATCTTAACCATGAAAGAACTGTTGTCGAATCAGACCACAAGACCACTTGGTTGATTTCAATGGCGAGTTATTTTTCAAGCAGCTTTGATAGTTGGGCATCAATAAGAGCTGCACATAGCTCGAGTCTCGGAACAGTTTGTTTGTTTTTGGGGGCAACTTTGGATCTGGCAATCAGGAATGCAAGCTGAATTTTGCACTCTTCATCTTCAGTTCTGAGGTTTGACACAGAGCCGTACGCTTGTTCTGAATCGTCACAGAAGATATTAATTTGTCTTGTGACATTGGGTCTGTCCATATCTGATGAAACATAGTACCGTGGAAGTGTAACTTCAGAAAGGATGGGGAGCTCATTCTCCAGGCTTTCAATAGGTCTGTTGGCAACATGGGGTCGTCCCAATCTCTTTGTTTGTTCCACAACTGTTGGATCAGAATTTTAGCATGGGTGGTGAAAGGGAGAATGAATCCCAGAGGGTCATACTGGCTTGCTGTCACCTTATAAATGTGCCGCATAATGGGTGTGGTTTTTGGTACTGGGCGGTGTTTGTAACCAAGGATGTCTGCGTCACAGTTCCATCTCAAGCCAAGAGTGGATTCTTGTGGTTCGACTTTGTCATGTGATAGCCAAAGCTCAATGCTGTCTGAATGAGCCTCTTGAGGAAGGTGATCAATGACATTTGGCATGTTGCAGGCCCATTGACGAATCTCAAACCCACAACTGCTAAGAAGGCCACACAAACCATCCACCAACTGTTTGGCATCATATGGGAACCTTACGCTCTTGAGGCAGTTGTCTACATAAAAGTTCCGTTCAACTGTTGATCTGAGGGTGTCATCTGGTTGCGTGTTGTCCAAAGCATGGTGCTGTACAGCATAAATGGCACAGCAGTGGCTGCAGGTTGTGCCAAAGGTCATCAATTGCCAGTCATAAATGCTGGGAGGGTTACTGGGTTCAAGATCACGCCAGACAAAGTGGAGGAGATGTTTGTCGTCAGGCAGTAGGCGGACCTGATGAAACATACCCTTTATATCTCCACTTACTGCAACAGTATGCTCCCTGAAACACAACAGTACTCCCAAAAGGGAAGCGCTGAGTGCAGGTCCGGCAAGGAGGTAGTGGTTCAGGTTTTGACCCTTGTGTTCAATGGAGCAGTTGAACACCACACGGTTTTTACCATTATGTTGAACCATGTGGTGGGGAATAAACCACGATTCTCCTCCAGTGGTGAGCTTAACTACATAGTCAGAATTCTCTAGTTTCTTGACCTCTTCATTGTATGTAGCTGCCTTCACAGGATCCTTTGCCAGTCGTCACTCTGTGCTTCTCAAGTTGGGCATGACGGAATCCTTAGTGGCATGGAGGTGAGGCATATCAGCTTTCCTTAGCAGCAGTGTTGCATAGCGGTTTACTCCATCTACCATGACTGGTGGTTCTGGCTTGTAACAAGTCCATTGCCATTTGATCTTGTTTTGATCGTACAGCCAATCTCTAATTTTTGTGTGGGATGGCATCACCTTGCCAAAGTCTCTCCACATTCCGGAAAAGTTCTTCCATTTGAGGGTTGACGGAGATATGCAAACATTGCTGAGGTTGGAACTGTGTTGGGCATTGTAATGTCCAACTTAGTCTGGTTCTGATTGCTGCTGGACCTCCAGGGGGCCCGAGGCGTGCAGGCTCAATGGGTGTAATCAGGTGGGGATGATCTGCTCCTATTAGAAGAAGGGGACATGCTTTGTGAATGGGATGCAAAGGAATCCCTTTCAGGTGTTGATATTTCTGTTGGAGCATTGCGATGGGGTAGGAGTGCTCAACCAGACTTAAGTGCTCAGAGGTAAAGGCGTTCTGGATTTGGTAGCTCCATTGAGGCTGTGATATTGAGCGTACCCTAAAGTAAACTGAGGCCCCAATGAGTTTCTTGACATCTTGTCGAATTGTTCTTAATGCTAGGTCCTCTCTCTGTCCCTTAAGCCCTAGTTTCTGAACTGCTGCTGGGAGTAGCATGGTTCTTTCGGATCCATCACCGAGCACTGCGTAGGTGTTTAGGGTTTGGTTCTTGTGTTGCAGGACAACAGGAATCACTTTCAGCAGAACATGCTTGGAACCTTCAGGCCTGTCCAGGTACAGGGTTTCATTTGTGGAGCTCACCAAGCAGGTGCCCTCTGTCTGTGATTGGTCATTCACCTCATGAAGGATTTGAAGGTGTTTCCCATTACATAAGCGACAGGGCTTTTTCAGGGTGCAATTTTTCGCTAAGTGTGACCGCCCACATTTCCAGTAACAGTTGTTGTCTATGATCCATTTAAACATTTCCTCTTTACTGAATTTCTGGAAGGTGGTGCACTGGCTTAGGAAGTGTTCTGTACTGTCACAGTATGGGCACAACACTCTACTCTGTTCAAGTCTCTGGACTGGGTTGGACTGCTTTGAGGGTGACAGTACCTGTGTAACTGTGTTAGGGGACCATTCTACGTCTCTGCTCCTTTCTTTGATTCAGGTCATCACAGTTTTGGCACCAGGATTCAAACTTGAGCCACTCTGCTAAATCCAGTAGAGTGTAGACTGCACCAGACTGATAGGGCATGTGTCGTCTGAATGAGGCACGTAAATCTGTGGGAAGTTTAGTGAGCAGGCGGGCTACATGTGAACCACATTGTAATTCCACGTTACCTTCAGGACCTAATGTCTTCAGGAGACCCACAAGAGCTTGGATTTGAAGGGAAAACCTATCAAAACTGGCCAAATCTCCAGGCTGAACATCAGGGGCATCAATGACCGCTGCTATATTAGTTAAGGCTAACTGGTGAGGTCTTCCAAATCTGTCAGTAAGAGCAGTCATAGTGTCTGTGTATGGCCAAGGGGAACTGAGGAATGAGTCTGCAATTAGGCAGGCCTCTTCAAACTTCAGATGATCTAAAAGGACCTGATACTTGAATAGCTCAGTTGCATCATCAGGAAGCAGATTGTTAAGGGCCAACTTTAGACGAGCGAACTCACTGGGGTCACGACGTGTGAAACATGGAATCGTTGGCTGTGGGCCCCTGTAGGAAGTCTCTGGACATACAGTGCTCTGAGGCCACCCCATGGGAGAAGAATATGGCAGATTATGGGCAGTAGCAGACTGTGGTCTGGACTTGTAGGCATATATGTCTGCACCTGGCTTAAAGGAACTCTCCCTGGGTGGTGCCTGGGGTCTGCGTAGAGTAGGTTGTGGAATGTAGGGCACTGGACTTGGTGCTGCTGCCTCAGGTGGTCTATAAATGGTTCTAGGCAATGGCACTGGAGTCGCTCTGATTTGCTGTGGTTGAGGTGCTGGTAAGGCTGACTGCTGCTGTACCATTAAAATCTGCATAACTTTGTGAAGGGTCTGTAACTGCCAAATTTCCTCTTTAAGGACCATCTGAGCTTCACATAGTTGCATATTCTCCCTTTTCAGATCTTGAACCTCCAACCTGTGTCTAACAGATGTGAATGAAGACTCATCCTCTTGTAGCAAATGCTTCTCCTCTCCATCACTTTCATAGTGCAGCGTGGTGGACCACTGTCTATCAGGTTGTCTGTCAGCACGGGAATCCATAGTACTCATGGCTCCAGCTACTGCTTCAATGCTGTAACCATGTGAACTTGAAAAGGGAAAGTCACTACGATCAGAGAATGATATCCTAGGCTTGTCTCTCCTTGTACCTTGTTGTGGCTCCGTGCACATATGAATGCTGCGTGGGGCTGGTTATAACTGGTTCAGTTGGTTGCATAGGATAATTGTACCTCATAGTCCCTGAGATAGGCTGGAGGCTGGGTTCTGCGTTGTGGGCGCCAGTGTTGGGCAGTAACGCATTACTTAGTAACGCGTTACTGTAATCTGATTACTTTTTTAGTAACAGAGTAATTTTATAAAGAGTATAGTTACAAGCCGAGGTCTCTATACGTTACTGCCGCGTTACATTGCTGACAGAATGCAGTGTTTTATAATCTAGAGATTGTAAAAAGGATGTAGCACACACACTGTCGAGTCAAGTGCCAGTGGATTAGACACCTGCTCCCGCGAGACCCGACGCAACAGAGCACGGCGCGGGACAAGATGGGCGAGTGCTGGTGCGGGCGGGTAGACACTCGTGTGTGTACAGTGTGCGGGATGCGGGAGAATAAAATGATTCGCGGGACTGTTATTCATCTATTGCACAAAAGCAACATGAACTAACATAAAATATAAACAATTAACAGGTGCAAGCGTATGCAGAATTTCTATTTAGGCTATAACACCGTTGCAGCGTTAAGCAATGCAGTGCTGAAATTTGTGTGCTCATGAATCCTCTCATTATAACACACGAATTGTAGACATTATGAAATATTCATTATGCATATATTTATTGTGTTATAACATAATAAGATTTGTTATAGATTTGTGAGATTGCGATGAACTGAGATGTCTTTTAGAGATTATAAATGCAGCGCTCTTTGCTGGCATTCTGCCATGCCAAACCATGCATGCAGCAGCCGCTTGCTTTAGTTAAAAATAACAGTGTTCTGTGAATGTTGATGCTTTAATAACAAATATTTATCGGGAGCGTGTATGCTGGGATTTTATACATTTCACGGAGAAAAAAGTAACGTAACTAGTAAGTTTTGAAATAAATAACTAGTAATAAGTACTTTTGAAATAAAGTAATCAGAACAGTAACGTGATTACTTTTAAAAGGAGTAATCAGTAATCAGTAATTTGATTACATTTTCAAATTAACTTGCCCAACACTGGTGGGCGCACACCGCACACTATTAAAGGAAAGTTGCTCTGACATACTGTCTCTGTGGTAAGCACACATCCGGCTCGAAGGACCACAATGTAGGGATGTTTGAACTATATGTGCTGATCAGGAGATTGTGCTTGCCCCAGTGATGAGTCATCATAATACATGAACGGGATTACCGAGAATATGATAAAAAAATCAATATCTAAACACTTATTAACTGAGTTATGTTGCACCAAAGCAATGATACATAAGGAATAAAGCAAATAAATAACTTTATATGCACAATCTATTATTGTGATGAGAGGGGCGGGGCCGAGAGAGCCGTGAGAATGGAGCGAGGCCGGTGGAGTAAATGATAATGTGCGACCCCTGCGCCACTCACCGGTCTCGAGTCCCACGGAGGAGCTCCAGAAGGATAAAAGGAGGAGTGACGACAGGGTTGTACGAGAGAGGACCAGGCCTGGATTTTATTTTGTGTTTTGGTTCTGTTTGTGCGCGACAGTCGTCCGCGAGGGGCTGTCGCGCTATTTTGTGTTTATTTTATTATTAAAGTTTTCTTTGAATGTTCACCGGTTCCCGCCTCCTTCTTCCCGAACTACGAACGTTGTTACATTGGTGGCGAAACCCGGGAGGAAGGAGGGACACGCTGCCAGAGATCCCTGGCCGCTGTGGTGAATCCGCGGTGCCATCGAGCATGGCGAAGCAGTCTGCCGCCGTGGACGCTCGAGGCGGTGGGCTAGAGTGGGTTGCCGGGGGGGGGCGGCAACAGTCGTCCGCGAGGGGCTGTCGCATTATTTTGTGTTTATTTTATTATTAAAGTTTTCTTTGAATGTTCGCCGGTTCCCGCCTCCTTCTTCCCAAACTACGAACGTTGTTACAATTATATTTATGGTAACAACATCAGCGTTAATTTGGAGAACTCTGAGGAGACAAACAACTCGCTAATTTCCATAAACTAAAGCTGTAACATGGCAGGATAACTATATTAAATATCACAAAGAAGTATATAGACTTACATTTGCGCACACAAATTAGGAAAACTTCAAAGATTAAGATCAGGAACTCAGGAACACGCATTCATTCTCTTACTCCGCTCACTGACAGGAGAGGTCGGGAAGTTTCTAGCTCGCCACCTATCGTCCTTTCCCAATGTCACCAATAAAGTGGTCTCTGACTGGTTAGATCTCCTTAACAAAGACTATATATATGGGAATAACACACTTTAAAATAAAATACTGAAATTTAAACTAAATGTAATGTTTTAGATATTTAATAGCAGGTTTAGTTAATTGAAAAATAACTATAGTTTTAATTTGTATTAAATACAATTAGCTAAACTTACAAGTGTTTTTTTTAAGTAGGACTTACAGTACTATGCAATTACTATAGAATACTCAGTGGGGGCCAGCAACTTTTTAACTGATTACCAGCATTCTTCAAAATATCTTCTTTTGTGTTCAGCATAAGAAAGAAACTTATACAGGTTTGGAACGACATGAGGGTGAGTAAATGATGACAACATTTTCATTTTTGAGGTGATCTATTACTTTAAGTGCATCCAGTAATTTCATAATTACTTAAATAGTTTTTGATATATGGTTAAAATGTTGTGTCTAATGTACAGACAAGCATTTATGGTAATTTAAATTCATGACAACTCTCGGAGGGATTGGCATGGTAATGTACATGACAATGTTAAAGGGGTCATATGATGTTGCTAAAAAGAACATTATTTTGTGTATTTGGTGTAATGAAATGTGTTTATGCGGTTTAAGGTTCAAAAAACACATTATTTTCCACAT
>NW_015546103.1:164119-164351 GCF_001515605.1 Sinocyclocheilus anshuiensis | reverse complement strand
CACAACGAAACACACGGCGGGCTAGAGTGAGCGGAGGCCGGCGGGCTTGAGTGAGCGGTGGCGGGCGGGCTTGAGAATGGCGCGGCCGGAGGGCTTGCGGCAACCACATATGATGACCCCGGGCTGTACTCCGCTTCATCCACGGTGAAAGCTGATCTGGCGATTCACAGCGCGAAGTTGATGTATTCCCTCAGCAACCAGCACGGATCAGCTCTAGGCATGACGAAGCGGA
>NW_015546103.1:160788-163489 GCF_001515605.1 Sinocyclocheilus anshuiensis | reverse complement strand
TTTAGTCTTTGCAACTTTACAGATCTTCTTTATGCACCAAGAGTTTGTAACACTTCAAAGAGAAAGGGAAAATTGAATTTGCATCATATGACCCCTTTAATGAATTTGGTCTTGGCGGAATAGATCTGCTACGCTGCTGCTGCTGAAGCAGAGCAAGACCTTTTTAATACCACCTTATATGAAATTTAAGACCTAAACATGTAATGGGAATACACATTTTATTACATACATATGTAATAATATTGAATGTGTATAAATTAAAAAGAATGAATGATATTTATTACTACGAAAAAATGTTGAGGGGAAAAATGCATACTTTTCAACATACTTCTCAACTAAACTACCAGTAAGTGTCGGTAAGTCACTTGATGAGTGAGTCATTGAGTCATTCATTCAACTGATTGAGTGTTTTATCATGCTGGTATATTAAGGACTTTCATGGACAGCTGACTCCTAAAGTTTTTGATATTCTTCATATTCTGTGTGGTGGTCAGATAGAAATTAATCTTTTCCAATAAGTTTAAGTTGATTTTTAACGTTTATGGGCATTTTACCTTTATAATGCCATTTTTCTATAAGTGTGCATTACCTTTTGAGTCAAATTTAATAATAAAAAAATGAAAAGGTACTTTAAATGTGAAATTAAAACCGCCAGTAGGTGGCAGCAAGACATTGTTAATAAGCGAGTCATTGCGAATGAACCGAATCATTTAAACAAGTGATTCATTCAGGAACAAAATGCTGTCATGTTGCTCAAAGACGCAAAACAGCGCTGTGGCTGTGTTTAGAATTATTTTTGTTGGCGAAATAGTGCAAAAACCGTAAATATGGCGTCTAAAACGTAAGTCTCTTGATAAAACTTCTAGTTTATTGAACTGCTGTAAAAAAAATCAATATTACATTTGTATATGGTCATTTTTGGAGAAAAAAGGCACTCTTCATGTGAAATTGATTAACTATATCATGTTATGAATAAACTAAACATTGTGAATTTTTACCTCAGTGTGTTTCTTCTGAGTTTGTGTGCTGTCGCGCTCATTTGTTCTGAAGTCTCGAGACAAACAGTGAGCCTCAGCAGCGCGAGCTTGTATTCTGTATTCTGCTAACTTACTGCAATTCTCTCTGATGACGCAGTAACTTACCGCTTCGGTCTGTCCAATGATTGTAAAGTCATTAAAGTCATTAGGTCCGTCAGACTGAAGATATTTTAGTGGTAATGTGACCAAAAATATTTAAGACCCATCGAATCCGAATTTAAGACATTTTAAGACTTTTTAAGGCCTTATATTAGGAAAACGTTATTTAAGACATTTTAATACTTTTTAAGGACCCGTGGACACCCTGTCATTGGCTACCGATACAGGAGAGAACCAATCAGCTGTGCCATGTGATAATGATGTCATTAGGTCAGATTGAGTTAGATCTATCGAACTGCGCCATCTAAAGTTTCATGCCAGAACTCTGTATTTCTGTCATGACAACTCTCGGAGGGATTGGCATGGTAATGTACATGACAATGTTAATGTATTTGGTCTTGGCGGAATAGATCTGCTACGCTGCTGCTGCTGAAGCAGAGCAAGTACCAATACTTGCTACTGCCAATACATCCACAACATGCTGCTGTGAGCATCTAAGAAATATTGCTGCTGCAAATATAACATACACTGTAAAAAGATTACTGTGAAATTGACAGTAACTTGCTGGCAGCAATTGGCAAGTAAGTTGCTGTAATATATTCCACAGTATGCTGACTGTACGTTTAATCACAGTAACTTACTGTAAATACTGTAATTTTTATTACAGTAAAAATCACAGTACCATAATTGCAATCAGAGTAATAGAATGCTGTATTTTTAACACAGAAAATGGTACTTTAATATTACTGTGTTAATTGTGTGTAGTGTAAAAGGAAGACACGTTTTTTGTCACAAAAATAACATTTATTGACTTTAAAATGTGAAAATACATAAAAATGGCATAAAATAGATTTCAATTTTGTATTTTTCAGTCAGTAAACACTTTTTATTTTGCATAACCCTAAAAATGTAGTTTTTTAACTATAAAATCTTTTGTGACCGACTTTGTTCCAGTATAGGGTATATGTCAAACATCACATGACAAACCAGAAAACAGTACTATATCAGTGAGAAGAAAAATAAATAACATTTATATATCAATCTTCATACAGTTGCTGTCAAAAGTTTACATACACCCTGCAGAATCTGCAAAATGTTAATTATTTTACCAAAATAAGAGGGTTCATACAAAATGCATGTTATTGTTTATTTAGTACTGATCTAAATAAGATATTTCACATGATTGATTCTTAATACTGTGTTGTTACCTGAATGATCCACAGCTGTATATTTTTGTTAAGTGATAGTTGTTCATGCGTCTCTTGTTTGTCCTGAACAGTTAAACTGCCTGCTGTTTTCAAAAACCTTGATTTGTGGTTTTCTAACTAATTTGTGGTACCTGAGAAAAATCCTTCAGGTCCCACAAATTATATTGTGCTTTCCAGCATTTTTATGTATTTGAACCCTTTCCAACAATAACGTCTCAGGTTACTTATGTAACCATGGTTCCCTGAGTAGGGAACGAGACACTGCGTCCTCTAGGGGTCGCTATGGGGAACGCTTCGTCGTGACCCGTGTCTGAAGCATACATTGAAAAAACACCAACTTGTTGGCCGGCGACAGCC
>NW_015546103.1:160387-160758 GCF_001515605.1 Sinocyclocheilus anshuiensis | reverse complement strand
CCAACGTGTTGTTGGTGTTTTTTCAATGTATGCTTCAGACACGGGTCACGACGAGGCGTTCCCCATAGCGACCCTTAGAGGACGCAGTTCGAAGTTCCCATGAAAGGGAACTGTATGATTTTGAGATCCATCTTTTCACACTGAGGACAACTGAGGGACTCATATACAACTATTACTGAAGGTTCAAACGCTCACTGATGCTCCAGAAGGAAACACAATGCATTAAGAGCCGGGGGTGAAAACATTTTGAATTTGAATATCAGGGTAAATTTAGCTGTTGTCTTCTGTGAAACATGTAGCTTATGAGGGGCAGTACTAAATAAAAAATATATTATATATAAGCAAAATAAGAAAATGTACACATCATGAAA
>NW_015546103.1:158726-160031 GCF_001515605.1 Sinocyclocheilus anshuiensis | reverse complement strand
TTAAATTGCATGATAAAAATGCTAAAATCTTTTCTGATAAAATCTTACTAAAGTCTCTAGTCATGTGTTCAAACACTATCCTTCAACATAATTAAAGGGTAAGTTCAACAATTTTCAATCCATTTTGTATTGTTACAATGTTGGTAACATATGTAAAAGAACAATGTTTATTCTTTCTCCGAGATACCCAGTTTATTTTAAACAGCATTTTTTCATTTTTTTTTGCTGCAAAAAGTGTCTTTTTGTCATTTTGTCAAAACTCGTCATATCATTTTGCATCATTCTGCAGAGTGTTGCTTACAAATAAAAGTGGATATATAGGTACACAAAACTCAGAGAAAGAGTAAATATTGTTAATTTACAGATATTAGAGACGTTGCAATAATACAAAGCAGGTTGAAAATCGTCAAACTTACCCTTATAGGCAATATAAGGATAATATTTGTCAGTTTTGTGTGTCCATGTACAGTTGCCGTCATCTGAAGTCTTTACAAGTGAAGCTGGATCCAATCTGGAGCTGGCCTAATTAGTAACCTTGGGATGGGCATCCTGAGATAGACACAAAAAAATCAAAAGAAGAAAGTTTAGCATCGCTGCTGTTCATATTATTTCAGACAAAAGATTATTTCTTTCATCACATCAGTGTTAATTTCGTCAACGAAGGATGTGCTACCGGACATTCAAAATACATCCTATAGGCTACTGTCTTGTCCTTCAAAATGTGCGTCCCTGTCATTGGATTGCAATCGGATAATGGGCGTTTGCATATCTAGTCTCAGTATGGCAGCCGCAGTGGATGGATAGACTAACAAAACACAAACTAGCGATCTGAAACAGTGGCCTCAGCACCTGAAGGGGTAGGGATAAGGTGACCAGATGTCCCGTATTTCCCGGCTGATCGTGCGCTGTATATGAGAACTGAAGAAGTGGAGTGTGCGAGAGAGAGTGTGATTCTATCAGCGCGATTCCGCCTATCCTGCTTTCACTAACTTTAGGAACAGGAGCCGCAGTGGATGGATAGGCTACCAAAACGCGAACTAGCGATCTGAAACAATGGCCTCAGCACCCGAAGGGGTAGGGATAAGGTGACCAGATGTCCCATTTTTCCCGGGAGTCACAATTCGTTGTCGATTAACTTAAAGTTAGTGAAGGCGGGATAGGCGGAATCGCGCTGATAGAAGTGCTCCCTCTCGCACACGCTCCACTTCTTCAGTTCTCATATACAGCCAGAGGCAGACAAAGTACTCAACTCCATTACTTGAGTGAAAGTACAGATACTGCTGGTCAAATATTACTCCATTACAA
>NW_015546103.1:156457-157886 GCF_001515605.1 Sinocyclocheilus anshuiensis | reverse complement strand
CACAACAATGGCTCAATAACAAGGCTATATAATTGTCCCGAAAGTGGACAGCCTTGCCTAATTCCTTTTAATACAGGTACTGGTGCACTCAACCCTCCACCAGCTTTCACAATCACAAAAACTTCAGAATATAGCAGTTGAATGTATGATATAAAATCTTTTCCAAACCCAAAATTCCTTAAAACCTCAAAAAGATATGTATGATTGACCCTATCGAAAGCTTTCTCTTGGTCTAACGAAAGCACTCCCAGGTCAACATTATTAAATTGATTAAAATCAATTACATCTCTTAACAAAAAAAGATTGTCCATAATTGACCTATTAGGGATACAATATGTTTGATCTCTATGAACCAATAATTCCAAAGTATGTTTCAGCCTATTTGCTAAACATTTTGAAAGTATTTTATAGTCCATGCACAGTAAAGAAACAGGTCTCCAGTTCTTTAGAAGGCATAGATCCCCCTTTTTAGGGAGCAAAGAAGGACTGCCCTTCGACAACTTATAGGAAGTAACTTGTTCTTTATGCTCTCTAATAATACTTCATATAAGTCATTTCCTAGTACATTCCAGAATGACTGATAAAACTCTGCTGGTAGTCCATCAATTCCTGGAGAACGGCCATTTGATAACTGTCTCATTGCTTCAGTAATCTCCTGAAACGTAATCCGTTTTTCTAAAGAATTTTTCTGTTCATTTGTCAGCTTCGGTAGATTACTCAGCAAATCAGAAGCACATTCAGGATCACAATACTCAGCACCATACAAGTCTGTATAAAAATTAACTGCCAGTTTCCTTATTTCCACTGGGTCAGATGTTATGACTCCATCAGGCCGGCGAAGATGATACATTTGCTTTTCCTTTCAAGATTAAAGAAATATGAAGAAGGAGCATCCATGTCTTTAATGGAACAAATCCTTGCTCTTATTAACGCTCCCTTCACTTGTTCTTGTAATAATGAGCCAAGTTCCTTCTTTTTTTCCAGACGCTCATTTTGTACATTTCCATCATTGTTATTATTCACAAGCATATTCTCCAAAGCTTGTATATCTCTTTGAAGTTTTTGTATAGCTATTTTCACCACAGAAGTAGAATGTGAACTATAATTTTGACAAAAGATTCTTATATTTGCTTTACCAACCTCCCACCACATACACAGATTTTCAAAAGAATCTTTTTTTAACTTCCAGTCATTCCAAAATAATTTAAAATGTTCACAAAATAAAGCATCCTGCAATAGTTTGATATTAAAATGCCAAAAATAATTTGGCTTTGACGTTCTTTTCATATTCAAACCAAACAATAGCAAATGATGATCGGAAAACCCTACAGGTAAAATAGAAACATCCGTAATTTTATTATTCCATTCTTTACGTATATAAAATCTATCTAATCTAGCTCCACTAACCCCACTATTAATGACTTTAAGC
>NW_015546103.1:127768-156097 GCF_001515605.1 Sinocyclocheilus anshuiensis | reverse complement strand
AAATGCTACATTTATCTTTTTAATACTAAATAACTCTGATACCATTGCCAATTTATTTCCATCTCTACCCCCATTTATATTTAAAGAGGCCACCCTCAACAGCTCCATAAAAAGGAAAAAATATAGAGAGGACAGAAAAAGAGAAGAAAGGCAGAACAAGATCTTTACCCCATGTGACTTAAACATTTGATTTGTTTTGTGAGACAGTTGCTTTGTCCTTTCTTAGTTTTGTTAACATCTTCTTCAGCCTGAACCTTTTCTGTTTACTTAAGGCCTCATAGCTAACATTTCTCTGCAACAATTTCACTGTATGAATGAATTTATCTACATCTGGAAAAAAATCTTTAACTTTACCGAAGGTTACGAAGGTTACATCTAGAAAGTCATTTATATCTTGCAATGTATATACATCTTCCACACTTCATCCAATGTCTCCAATATCAGATATCTCAGAGAACGTATCATCTCTCATTCCCAAATCGACATCAATAATCATGATTTCTACCAGAATCATCCATTTCATTATCATCCTCAGTCTGACTTTCAATCAATCCATCACTATCCGTGTTTCTCTGTGATGGAGCTTGAGGCTGCACATGCTCAGAAGTTGACTTACTACTCTCACCAGTAGCAGAAGTCTAACTTCTAACTTCCACTTCACTAACCTGGGCCTTATGTGGACATGCGTGCCTTTTGTGCACGATGTCTCAAAACATTCTGAACGAAATATCCAACTCTGATTCAAGAACATAAATACCTGTCGCCGAAAAGACATAACATGTTTCAGAGCTGCATTTTTACACCCCAATGGAATCATCTTAATCTCACTAGCCAATTTACCATATCGCGTTAAAGCCTTCTCAATTTCATCATTCCGAATAAAAGGAGGCACATTCGAAATCGTAACTCTAGTCGTTGGAGTAACAAGCGGTGAAATTATACGAAAATCGCCACTTTTCTAGTGGCTTTAACTATATCTTTACTTTAACTATATCTTCTTTCTCGACAAACACCACTACTGCTTTATTCATCCTGGATGCCGAAATAATGTTTTCATATCCAACTTTTTCTCCGATTGCTAGCAGCACATCTTCAACAGTGAATCCCTGCGCCGCTACACACCTGACTCCATGGCGGAGCGACACAGGTGACGCCACCCCCGCGGGGGTAGACGCCATTCCAATGCCGCCTTAAAAGTTCCAAAACACTCACAAAAAAAATCTAATGTTATTTTTGAAAGAAAATAATCATTCAAATGATTAGAAAAACGTAAAAATAGGTAGATATATAGGCTGAAAAAACCCCAAATCACTCGTCCTCTCCCCGTAAGCACCCTCACACGCACCCCAAACACTCCCAGCATGCACCGAGAGAGAGAGAGAGAGAGAGAGAGATTACAAAATATACAACCAACCTATATATCTAAACAAGCTACACGGGGGCTAAAAAGTTTAACAAGATAACGAGAGACATGAAAGATAATCAAGGAGGAACCAATAAACAAAAGGTCTACAAGTGACTACAAAAGCTGACACCAGAAACAGCTTTTCAGAAACAGAATTATAGAAATGTAGTGGAGTGAAAAGTACAATATTTGTCTTTCAAATGTAGTGAAGTTAAAGTCATAAGTTCCCAGAAAAAATAATACTCAAGTAAAGTACAGATACTCAAAAAGTGTACTTAAGTACAATACTCAAGTAAATGTACTTAGTTACTGTCCGGCTCTGTATACAGCGCGCGATCAGTTCCAACCAACCCGTTCTCAGCGCTCAAATACACATGCAGCAGTCCAAATGTCTATCGTGAGTATCTCACGTAAATACAGTCGGTTATGGATTAAGTGAAACAGGTGGGTGAAAACTGAACGTGTGTCAGTATTACATGCATGCCTTCCATCTTAATGGGTGAAAACTGAACGTGTGTCAGTATTACATGCATGCCTTCCGTCTTAAAGGGACAGCATTCCTAATTAAGTACCTATCCTTGTCATTAATGTTAACCAACAAAAGATGTTAAATAAATGTACAAATGTTAAGTAAATCTACTGTATCTGAAAAATTAGTTTAATTTGTATCTCTTTTGTATTTGTCTTATTATGCTTATTTTTCAAAATGTATAAATTATATATATTATCTATATTATATATGAACAACTATAATTTTTATATATATCTTTTCACTACTGTTAAAGGGATGGTTCACCCAAAAATGAAAATTGTCATCATTTATTCAAGTTTTTACCAAATTCAATCCTTGATTCAAATTTCTCATGAGCTTAATTGATTTGGTCTAAAGAGAGAAGAATTAATGACTATTTTTGTTTGAAAACTACATATAAAATAGCTACCAAAATAAATGTTGGTAACTGCAGTTTGACTAAAAGTAATGACTAAAAGTTGACAAAAATGCAATGACTTTTCGTCGACTAAAACTAGACTAAAACTATGGAAGACTATTAAGCATTTTCGTCTCAAGATAAAGACTAAGACTAAATCAAAAATGTCTGTCAAAATTAACACTGCATCACATATAACTGGAGTACACGGTTATCAGATGTGTTGTGTGAATACTTGGCTAAACATATGTAGTTTAATCTAATTTAAACTAAAAGAGTGTGTCTGAGCCCCAAACATTATCAGGAAGGCCATTTCAAATTAAAATACCAAAAAGCTCTACTTCCATTAGTGGACTTTGATAAATCTTTGGTATTATCAATAGGCCAGAATTTTGTGACCTCATTACAGGCCAGGCACCATAGTTGCCCCCATTTGTGCTTATTTTGCTGTACAGTATATATCTGGTTTAATCATAAGAAGGTGTAATGTGTGCACATCCAAAAAGGTGTTCAATCACATAAAACACTTCACCTATCAATGAACAAAAATCAGCACACTGCCACTAATGCTCTCAACGATCAATTTATTGATAAAGTGTTTCATATGATTCCTTAGTAAATGTATTATTTGTCCTCATTATTTGGGGAACAGGCAGTCTCTTTATGGACTTCACATGCCACATTATCATTTAAGTGGGTGGAATATCATAACTGTAATTTACACTACCGTTCAAAAGTTTGGGGTCTGTAAGATTTTTTCGTCTTTCAAAGAAGTCTCTTCTGCTCACCAAGGCTGCATTTATTTGATCAAGATGAGGTAAAAACAGTAATATTGTGAAATATTATTGCAATTTAACACAACAGTTTTCTATGTGAATATATTGTGAAATGTAATTTATTTCTGTGATCTAAGCTGAATTTTCATTACTTCAGTCTTCAGTGTCACATGATCCCTCAGAAATCATTCTAATATGCTGATTTACTGCTCAAGAAACATTTCTGATTATTATCAATGTCTTATGATCAATTATCAAAATTTAGAGCGAACATTTCTGTTTTAAATAAATGCTGTACTTTTTAAAAACTGTTTATTCATCCCCAAAAAAAAAAAAAAAAATGAAGCAGCACAACTGTTTTCAACACTGATAATAATCAGAACTGTTTCTTGAGCAGCAAATCAGCATATTAGAATGATTTCTGAAGGATCCTGTGACACTGAAGACTGGAGTAATGAAGCTGAAAATTCAGCTTTGATCACAGCAATAAACTGCATTTTAACAGATATTCACATAGAAAACAGGCATTTTAAATTTTATTCATTTCATATATTAAGCTGTGGTGGGCATAAGAGACTTTCAAAGACATAAAAGATCATACCCACCCCAAACTTATGAAACAGTAGTGTATGTTTGAGATTTTACTTACTAGTCCTATGGCTTATAGCATCCTGGAGATGTTGTCTGACAGGAGGTTCACTCCGACTCTGCTGGGGTGCAGCAGGCCATCAGCACTGAAGAATCTAGGAACAAAACAAGCAATTTGTCACAGAGCCAACAATATTTAGTATGCAGTTCCAGGTTTATTAGAAGGAAACAAGCTAGAGCAGAGGTATAATGCAGATTAAAAAAAGAATAATATACAATAATATAATAACATATGTGACCCTGGACCACAAAACCAGTCATAAGTACCACAGGTATATTTATAGCAATAGCCAACAATACGTTGTATGGGTCAAAATCATCGATTTTTCTTTTATGCCAAAGTCATTAGGATATTAAGTAAAGATCATGTTCCATGAAGATATTTTGTAAATTTCCTACTGTAAATATATCAAAACTTAATTTTTGATTAGTAATATGCATGGCTAAGAAGCTAAGTTATGATGCCACACCAAAAAAGGACACGCTATTCTGATAGCATTAATGTATAACGCAGTAATGAATTTAAAGTGTATTTGAACTGTATTGTATTGTATTATAATAACCGAAAGGCAATCAACGCGTTGCGACAGCTGAAATGTTACTAAAGTGTAACCATTAGCCTAAATAACAAACATTAAGCATATGAGTCTGATATCCTTTGCCTGATTACCTTATTAAGTTCTGACGCGGTTTTGCTAAGAAATGATACCGTTTAGTCTGTGGCGCAAAGCCATTTTAACAGATATCTGAATACTGACGCAGAGCTCTGGGGATGTCCTAAATTGTGCCCTGTGCGATGAATAAAAACATAGTCCTCTGAAAAATGTTGTCCAGTTTTAAAGTCTTACCTGTTGCTGCGTTTTCTTTCAGTTTTAAAGCAATATCCTCGCGCAGTATCTAGCAAGAGAAAAACGAATACGCGGCTTCAAACGGCTAATCCACAAACATACACAGACACAATTCCAGATTTATTTTTATCCAGCAGTGTTAATCCTTTACCGAACTAATAACCTTATCAATAAAATGTTGCCAGGAATGAAAATATATCAAAATTTCATGCGTTTTTTGTAATAATATGCAAACATTTACCGGCTAATATGGATGTCCTTTTCCACCTCTCTCGCACGTGCTCTAACTGTGGACTCTGAAAGTAAAAGACGCGTAACGTTAACTAAACTGCAAATATAATAATAATGACAAAAAATTATGAGCAACTTTACCTTTCTGAGGTCAAATTGAAAAAAAAAAATAGGTGCATCACATCGGTTAATCCAGCTGAGAAAAAAATCCAGCTCATAATTACTGTAATATGATACACAGGAAAATAAAATTTTACTGTAAAATTTCCCGCTATTGTAATTTTACCCATGATGATTTGCAGATCTACAGCAACATACTGTATACATGTTCTACAGTATGGATTTGTTCATTTTACAGTAATAATGCTGTGAAAACTACCAAAATTTGTTACAGTGTACATGAAATAACCCCCACAAAGCAGGAGACATAGAAGGGACAATACAGCCAAAACAAGAACAAAACACCCCCCAACAAGCAGATCTATCGCCAATACATGTGTACTGCTGCTGCTCCGTGCCATGTGAACCACATGTATTACTATCTATGTGTGCCTTGGCTACCACACCGACCGGCTTAACGCTAATGGCCTATGACTATGTGAGCCTTGGCTACCACACCGACCAGCTTAACACTAGTGGCCTATGACTATGTGAGCCTTGACTACCACACCGACTGGCTTAACAATTGTGGGCTATGACTATGTGAGCCGGGGCTACCACATCGACTTGCTTAACTCTAATTAGACGCACACTATGTGTAATGTTTAATTAACAAAATGTATATACGTTGCAATCCGATAGATAAGACTCCAGCACCCACCTGAGCAAATATCATAATTTAGTCATTTGATAACTGCTGTTACTTTCTCCACTTCATCAGTCTCAGCGGCAGCGTAACAGCTTGTTGTGGCCAATCAGAGCACACCTCGCTTTTCAGCCTTAAACCGCATAAACACATTTTATTACACCAAACACACAAAATAATGTTCTTTTTAGCAACATCATATGACCCCTTTAATATCTGCTGTTACTTTCTATACTTCATCAGTCCAGCATAACAGCTCGTTAATTCGTGTTCGTGCAATGATGAGACGGACAAAGTTAGCCGATGCATGCCATTTTACTCTCTTGTGCAGATAAAAGTTGTGATCGTTACAGTGCGTAAAAACCCCTGGGTGGACTGACCTGAATTAACTGAAATTTACGTTAGTAACCGAGTACGTTCCCTTTCGACACTACACTCGTACTGCGTCTTGCTTAGATGCATATGGGAACACAGTACAATCACGCCGTGCTAATGTAGTGGAACGACTAAAAGTATCAAACTTCCATAAGCAACCAATGCCCATAGAGAAGTTAACAACAACCCAAGGCTAAGACGGGCTGAGCTTCCTGAGGTCACACCCGGCCTGGTTAATCGTTCCAAAGTACTCCTGTAACTTCGACACCCAAGGGTCGAGAGCTAACAGGTGAACCAATGTCAGAGAGCTCGAGCGTGATACGGTCAAGGGCTCTCCGCTAGATCTGTTTACGCAGCACGTGTCACTTCAGGCGGAAAGGACCCTGGCCTGCAAGGCCGGGACTTCCCCCACGGGTCGAGAGCTAACAGGTGAACAATGCCAAAGAACTTGGGCGTGGTACGGCCAAGGGCTCTCTGCCATATCTGTGAACGCAGCGCGTGTCATTTCAAGCGGAAAGGACCCTGGCCTGTAACGAGGCGATTCCTCTAGTCGAGTGGGCCCGTACTCCAATGGGGCATTGGAGGCCCAAAGAAGAGTACGCTAGCGAGATGGAGTCTACTATCCATCTAGAGTCTTTGCTTCGTGACCGGAAGCCCTTTGGTGCGGTTACCGAAGCTGACAAAGAGTTGTTCCGACTGCCTATTGGGGGCGGAACGATCAATATACATTCTCGGAGCTCTGACAGGGCAGAGCAGAGATAGCTCTCTGTCCTCTTCAGAGGGATGAAGTGCGGAGAGCGTAATGACCTGTGCTCTGAACGGAGTGGAGAGCACCTTAGGTACGTAACCGTGCCTTGGTTTCAGGATGACTTTAGTGTCGTTAGGCCCGAATTCCAGGCAGGCAGGGCTAATAGAGAGCGCCTGCAGGTCCCCTATTCGCTTTACTGATGCCAGTGCTAGAAGCAGAGCAGTCTGCAGCGATAGTGACCGAATGTTGGCAGACTGTAGCAGCTCGAAGACGGGGCCCTTCAGGGCCCTCAGCACCGTGGGCAGATCCCATGAAGGGACGGTAGGGGGACGAGGCGGATTCAGCCTCCTGGCACCCCTTAGAAAGCGGATGACCGCGCTGTGTCTGCCCACCGATTGGCCCTCGATAGGGCATGAGAAGTTGCTATAGCCACCACATAGACTTTGAGCGTGGATGGGGAGCGTCCCTTATCCAGCAGCTCTTGCAGAAATGACAATACCTCTGTCAAATCGGAAGTCTGAGGGTCTTTGCCACGGTTTAGACACCAAGCGGAGAAAAAAGACCACTTCAAGGCGTCGAGGCGTCTCGTAGACGGGGCTCTAGCCTCCGAAATTGTGTTTGAAACTCGCTCTGGGAGGCTGGAAGGCTCCCGTCGAGCGGCCAGAGGTGCAGGGCCCATAGGTCGGGCCGAGGGTGCCATATTGTCCCGTTCGCTTGAGAGAGGAGATTCTGTCTCAGTAGAACAGGCCCAGGGGGCCGCTATCAACAGCTGGGTTAGCTCTGATAGCCACAGCTGGTTCATCCAAAGGGGGCCACCAGGAGAACCTTGTGTTTCTGTTCCCTTACCCGCCTGATTACCTGTGGGATCAGGGCGATCGGGGGAAAAGCATAAAGAAGGAGGTTGGGACAATCATGGGCCAACGCATCCTTGATCTTTGAGAAATAAATTGGGCAGTGAGAGTTGTCTTCTGAGGCGAAGAGGTCCACCTCGGCCTTGCCGAAGATCTCCCAGATCCTCTGAACCGTCTGCGGATGGAGCGTCCACTCCCCTGAGGGGATATTGCTCCCCGATAACATGTCCGCTCCTTGGTTCAATTTGCCCGATATATGCGCTGCTCTCAGCGAGCGCGGGTTGAGTACATGGTGCCCTTTTAGGACTGGCAGGAAGAACTGACAGGCTCGACATACTGCTAGTATTTCCAGGCAGTTGGTGTGGAAGCCTTTTTCCGCCTTTGGCCAGTGGCCGAAAGTTGGTATGCCCTCGCACAGCGCCCCCCCAACCTGAGTTGGAGGCGTCTGTTGTGACAACTGTCCTTCTGCAAACCATCCCTATGGCCACGCCCTGTTCCATCCAACGGGAGTTTTTTCCGGGGCCAGGGATGTTACACAGGCCTGACTCACCCTGACCTGCAGGCGTCCATGACGCCACGCATGGGATGGAACCCGTGGTTTCAACCAGCGCTGAAGGGGGCGTATACAAAGCAGACCCAACTGTAGCGCTGGCGATGCCGCCGCCATGAGGCCAAGCATCCTCTGAAACGCTTTGAGAGGGCAAGTGGTACACATTGGAAGCCTGACTCGCTCTGAGCTGGGTGAACCGTTTCTACGGCTCATATCGCCAGTAAATTCATCACCTCTGAGCGCAGGACGTGTGCATCTTTGCTCTAAACTGAGGTGGGAACCACGCAGTTGAATTGCGGGGTATTCGAGCGAATTGCAGTGAATAATCTTGTTTTATTGTCTCCAATACCCAGTTTGGCACTACAGGGATGGCCTTTTAGGCCTCAGCTTGTGTGACAAGGAGTTGAATTAAATTGAGAGGCTGGTCGCCATATGGGGACCCCACACTCAGAAGAGGAAATTTGCTTTCCCTGAAAATGCTTTCAGAAAATGCTTCGCTAGACTTAATGCTTAAACCGCTCGTTAGAAGAGGAGTTTTGATGATCTTTATGTGTAACACTCTGGCAGATCAAAAATGCTGTGCGCATTCTCTCAAATCCGCTCTTAGCGGATGAGGGGAGGGGCGGGGCCATCTTTATTCTAGAAGGCGAGCCGCGAGCAAAGCAGCGCGAGACATGAACTCTCATAGTAAGAGCGGTCTGTCTCAGCAGTGCAGCCTCAGCGTGGGCGTGACCCAGGCGAGAGGCACGTTCAAATACAAAGCTGTCAGCGATATTGAATCATTGGTGACAGCGTTCTGCTCCAAACCGCCCAGGAGGATTGAGCTGCTCGACAATGAGGGGCGGCGATCCTCACGTGTAAACACACTGGCAGATCAAAGAGCTGCGTGGAGAGTGATGCAGTCGGGGGCCTTGGCGGCATTAAATCACTCAAGCCTGATCGATCATACCCGCGAGTTTGCCATTTCTGCCTCCGAGTAACTGGGAGGAGAGAAACACAAGAGCGGGGGAGGTGGGGCTCAGCGACCCACACACAAATGCGAAGCTGCCCGTGCTTTGCTTTGATCTGCCTGGGAGGATTAAGCTGCTCGTATAACGAGGTGCACTGATCCTCATGTGTAACACACACTGGCAGATTAAGCACGCATGATGTGTGTAGAGGATTGCTCAAGTCTGATCGTTCAACTTGTGAGCTCGTCGTTGCTTCCTCCGAGGTAGCTGAGAGGAGAGAAACATGAGCGCGGGGAGGCGGGGCCGCCTTCCGCGAACGAACGGGGCAACTGCTTTTGTAAAAGCAGCCCATGTCTGTGAACGCAGCCCTAGTGACACACACACAAATTTGAAGCTGTCAGCGGCAGCATCTGCTCCGATCTACTTAGGAGGATAGAGCCGCTCGATGTAAAGAGGGGAACTGATCCTTATGTGTGAAACACGGATCAAAGCGCAGCGGGGAGAGCGAGTACGCAGGCTCTGTGTCGGAGTGAGATCGTTCAGATCCGGTTGCTTAGTTCCCAGGCTTCGTTGTTTCTCTCTCCGAGGCTTGCTGAGAGAGGAGAAACATGAGAGCGGGGCTGTTCAGTGAAAGGCGGTCCATGAGTGGAGACTCTCCGAGGCTCGCTGAGAGAGGAGAAACGGGAGAGCGGGGCTGCTTTCAGTGAAAGGTGGTCCGCGAGTGGAGGAGAGCAAGACTCATGCTCGAGTGAGCATTTTGTCCCAGTAAGTGCGTAGCTCACTGCACTTCTGCGGCAGATCCGAGTGCAACGGGGAGAGCGAGCACGCGGGTACAGTGCCAGCATGCGATCGCTCAGACCCGGTTGCTTAGCTCCCTGACTCCGCTGTTCCCTTTCGATACTTCACTCTATCCTCCTGAGAAACAGCGGAGTCAGGGAATAAGCAATCAGTCTGACTGCGTTGCCGTATCTCAGGGAACCGAGGTTACGTTAGTAACCGAGTACGTTTCTCTCTCCGAGGCTCGCTGAGAGAGGAAAAACGGGAGAGCGGGGCTGCCTCCAGTGGAGGCGGTCCGCGAGTGGAGAAGAGCAAGACTCATGCTCGAGTGAGTGAGCAGTCTCTGCGTGTGGTCTGCCCAGACAGAAGACGTACTCATTGCTCTTCTGCATCGTGCAAGTTTCCCTGCACGAGCCACACTCGCAGCGCGACATTTGCAACAACGTCGCTAGAATTTGCTCTTTTAGAGCTTACCTGCTAGAAATAAGCTCTTTCAGAATCACCGGATGGCGGCAGGGGAAACGGACCAGAACTGCTGCATCGCTGTAGCGGCGGAGAAGCAAGTCAGCTGTGCTGAGAGGTCCCGAATCCAGCTGCGAAGGCGTGTCAACGGCGAGCAGGCTTTCAGGATCATCGATGAGCGTAGAGTCGTCGCTGAAGGAGAAGAAATCTGAGAAACCTGTGGCGAACGCCCGCTTATATAGCCAGACGCCCCGCCCATTCTGGCGGGCTTTGGCAGGCTTGGCGGGCTTCGTCGCCATAGGCTCGTGCAGCTCCACTGCCTAGCCATTGGTTCGTTTTTTAATGCACTGCACGAACCACTGGCCATGCAGTTTCACTGCGTGAATGAAGAAGGCTTCAGTTCAGGAGATTCTCCCAGATAGAAGTCCATTATAAGGAAACAGCTTAACGTGGTTTAACGTACCTTAACAACGACCAGGGAAAACCAAATTTCTGTCAAATTTGACTTATAATAAACACTTTCTGCTGTCAAAAGAATGAGCTCTTCTTATTCAGCATATAACGTGAATAATATCCCGTTAAGCGCTCCCCCCCATTGAAGTCCATTACTTAGTTTAAACTTGATTATGGTTGCTAATTTCTGAATTCAATTAGGCAGACCATGCAATACATACAGCGATATGGATTAGAACAGTGTTTCCCAACCTTTTTTCAGTCGCGGCACCAATTTAGCATATTTTTCAAATGTTCCAATTTTGAATGTAATATTGAATTACACACTACAATTAAAAATTATAAAGTAATTTACATGTGCTTTAGTAAATTAGTCAACACATCACAATTATGTAATTATAACATTATTAAAACATAATGATTTCAAATGTACTTTAAAGTACATTTTTTAATTTGGCTTGATTGCAAAGTCATTAAAACTGTAATAATAACATTCATCATCATCACCACCATCACCATCAACAAACTAATAATCTCTTCAATTAAAAGTTTGGCTACAAGTTCTACTAAAAGCATCTAAAACTATCTATCATTTCCATCAGTTTGCTGTATCGTTTTTGAACATTTTGCCACAAATTAACTATGTTTACCAGAAATAATTAGGTGTTGTGACTGTGAGGGACAGGGCACATTGAAACATATAAAATTAAATTCACACAACAAGTACTGCAATCACAAAATCCTGAAATTGGAGCCTGACTCAGCTAGTTATGAAACTCACTAAATCTGTTTAAAATGCACACCACTCCCCTGATGAGTCTAGCATAAACATCACTCAGACCATCAAGTGAACACATTGGAAAAATGAAGCCAAAAGAAAAACCTAATTAAACTGCTCCAGGACCATGAAAAGGGAATATGAATCAGCAGACCATTTCATTAGCGTCAGACAAAGACAAATTGCCACAAAATACAGTCAGTAACCATTGACTGAAAAACACCTACAGAAAAGCAACAGGGTGCCAAGACAGCATCTATGTGTCCTGTACTGCAAACTGTATGTTAATAAAACTTTCATTATTTTAAGATTATCAATATTTACATTGCTGTGGTACATAGTGTGCATAGGCTTACTTTATCTATCTATCTATCTATCTGTCTATCTATCTATCTATCTATCTATCTATCTATCACTTAAGCATATCAACCACCATTATATTTGTATTTATTTTATGTATTTATTTTATGTCCTAGGTTTTTGTTCATATATTTTATGTAATGTCTTTTAGTTTGGTTTCAGTCATGCGTTCAGTCATGGTTTCAGTTTTCCAACATGAAATACCAGGGACAGTGTGTAAATGTAAATAAACTTCTTGTAGTGAATGTAAAGTTGTTTGTTTGTTTGTTTTTCCCACTTAGTTCCATTGTAGTCAAATGTGGAATTAATTCGTTACACATTTGTCCATGTCCACACACATATAGTGACATTTTTTAAATACTTAAATAATAATAAGAGTAAAAAAAAGTTGGTAAATAACTTAATGTAAATAAATAATTTCCTTCATGTACTTGTGGCAGTGTATTTTGATAGATAAAGACAGACCGTCTGGTCGCTGTACTCTTCCTTCCATGGAAGATTAAAGCTGTAGACAGTGACATTCAGAAGGAGATCCGGCCCTCACGCAAGCCGTGGCCTACTTCAGTGATGGAGCAAAATGTAGCCTTTTCTCCTCTAGAAAAAAGATATGACATTTAACTACCATTTTCCATCTTTTCTGCTGACAAAGAGGGCTCAGGAAATGCCAGGCACAACAGTGCCCCCCGTCTGGAGGTGGGATTTAGTCTTCCGTGAGGTCAGCTCACATGGAGAGGAGGTCAGGGTGGATCGTACCACTCTCTTTGATGAGGATGATGTCTTCTTTGAAGTTTTATCAAAGACGGCATGACTTTAACCGCTTTTGCGGTAACAATAGAACAATAGCAGGGCTGGGCTCTTATCTGTATGCATGCTGTGCACATGCGGCGCTGTCAACAGAGCATGTTACACAAAGGCCTCTAAATAAATACAACATAATACACCACCACAAACACAGTCTCTTTACTCTGGTCATTTCTGGTCGTCATTGAGGGAAGTTCCTCTCCAATTACTGATAATTTATCTGCAGAAACAGGTCAGCACAGGTGAATTCTTTATCTTTATGAGGTCGTTTGGATGAAGTCAACTGCACACATTCAGAGCCAGCTATCTTTAGTGGAGCTTCAGTAGACCCTAATTCCTACTTTAAACCATTTGATGCAGTGATTTCTGGGCTGGAATTACACAGAGTCCTCCAAATGTTTGGAAACAACTATAGGCAAATTTGGGTTTTGGAAATCCTTTTGCAGTAACTTTTAGTTAATAAGTGACAATGCAAACTAAGAATGCATTTTATTTGATAAAAATCAAATATAGTACAAGTTATATCAGTATGCTGATCCAATAATCTTCAAAAAAGAAACCTGGACCGAATTTAGTCCCGTAATCAAGTTTCTTTCATTGTATTTATGGCAAGAATGGATAAGGATTTACGCTAACATTATCAAAAACACTACTTTGCTTTTGCTGTGCCCAAACGTTTGGAGAAAACTGTGTATGGAGAATACACTGAATACTAAGTCTTTGTGATTAAAGAAGTGTGCTTAATTGTATTGAATGTGCACTTGTAGTGTAACTAAAAGTACTTAAAACTAACACAACAAAACAAATCGTACTTGCAGATAATATATTAATGAAATAAAATCTTACTTAAGTGCATTAAGAAACAGTCAAGTGTACTCTAAGTAAAACGTGCACTTCGTATTAAAGGGGTCATATGATGCTACTAAAAAGAACATTTTTTTGTGTATTTGGTGTAATGAAATGTGCGCCTTCTTTCTTTGCGTGAACATTTGGGCGGCATTATGCAAATCTTCCCACATAGTGATGTAGATATGTGGGGGTGTGTTAGAACGAGCCGTTTTAGGTAGGCGTGGCTGACTCTTAACTTTTATAAAGAATATCTCTTTGGATTTGAGACTTTAGTCTTTGCAACTTTACAGATCTTCTTTATGCACCAAGAGCTTATAACACTCCAAAGAGAAAGGAAAGATTGAAATCGCATCACATGACCCCTTTAATATTAAATAAAACAATTTTAAGTAATTTTTAAATTTTATTTTAATAATCTTTTTACGTTCAATTTATTTTGATATTTTGACTAATATAATGTGAAATACTTTATTATAATTTGTTGTATATCATAAGCGAGTCGACTTAATCCACAGACTCACTTTCCCATTCAAAATTGCAGTCACCGATCTGCATCCGGACCTCGTTCTCTGGTCCAACTCCAGTAGGATTATCATAATAGTTGAACTGACACTCCCTTGGGAAGAGGCCATTAACGAGGCCTTTGAAAGGAAGAAGCTGCGATATGCCAACTTGGCAGCTGAGGCAGAGGAGCGGGGCTGGACAGTGTAAGTATACCCAGTGGAAGTGGGCTGCAGGGCCTCTGTGGCTAGTTCCACTATTAGGCTGCTAAAGGAGTTGGGCATCAGAGGACAGGTTCAGTGGAGGATAGTCAGGGAACTGGCCACTTTCGCTGAAAGAAGCAGCCACTGACTGTGGCTGAAGCGGATGGACACAGTGTGGGCTGCCAAATGACCATGTAACAAAGTGACATGCTCCCAGGTCTGATCATACAAAGGTCATTGGCAACATCATCTCAACAAAAGACATCTTTCACCCAGGCTAAAGTTCGCACAGCAACTGGGATCTGATGGACATCAGATAAGGTGTCTCACTGGCAACATCCATGAAAGTTAAGTACACATCATGTACAGCATTACATATCATCAAAATATCAAGGATCCCCACCCAATGGCTGCAGCGATGAATTGTACCATCTTCATCTATCCATCTTACCATACTAGTCCTTTCTTATTGTTCCCCAGTCACACATAAAGCAATTGTAAATTCATGACTGATTATTGGGTATTGAGGCAAGTACCACGGACATGGATTAGGTCATGATCCTGGATTATTGCTGAACCAAAATCAGAGCATAACAAAGAGAAAATGTTCTATGTAAATGTTCTAAATAGTGCTGAATATTGGGATCATAACACCTAGTTCTATTATGCAAACTAAACTACCTGGTTAAACCAGTGACTGCTGTGAAAGGGCAGCTGACAACCAGGGAAAGACCTAGTGACAGCTAGGAAAGACTGCTGACAGGAGAGAACAGACCCCATCGGGGCTGGCATGGGTTAGCTACCCATGCCGGCAGGATCCATCACTACATAGTGAAGAGGGTCCACCCATCTTTGGCAAACCACAAGAAGAAGAATATCCCTGGAGTCTGCGAGAGCGGGGGCGCAAGATGACTCATGGACAGACCACACGGTAACAGACTTAGGAACGGAAATGACAATGAGCCAGGAAAACAGCACAACAGAGGTTGGAACAATAGGACCAACAGGACATAACCTACAGAGATGCATCTGCGGCTGGGCGAAGATAACATCAGAGAAGGGTCTTAAAATCCATCAGGGAAGGAAGAAGTGCCTCAGAGAGCTTAGTGAGGGGCCTCGCATTGACAAATACTTCCTCAGAGGTAGGGCAAATCAGTCGGGTGAAGCCCAGTGGCAGGACAAACACCACAGTCCACAGGGTATCAGAACCCCAGACAAAGCCCAAACAGGCACAAACGTACCCCCACTGATTAACCCAGAAGCCACCCAGCCACAGCCAGCAGTAGAAAGGAAGATGGATGGAAGGAGACCTCAGATACTTTGGCCTAAATCCTGCCACAACGAGTGGGCAACCATTGACACAGATCTCGTTCAGCTGCTAGAAGGCCTGAAAGGAGATGTAGAAAGGAAACTGGAGAAGATGAGGGAGATTATCTACACCTATGGGGCACAAAGGTTTGGAATGAAAAACAAGAGGCCGAGGTCACAGAAGGAGCTGGGAGGCCAGACGAAGTCCAGGAGACAAGAGATTGACAAACTTGTGAAAGAAAGGAGGAGCCTGAGAAAACAGTGGAAGAAGGCCACTGAAGCAGAAAGGAAAGGCCTAGAGGTACTACAGGGCAATATCAAACATCGCCTTGCAAAGCTACGAAGAGCAGAAAGCTTGAGAAAGCAACGAAAGAAGAAGGAGCAAACCAGGACTGCCTTCTATAGAGATCCTTACAAGTTCGTCAGTATTCTCTTTAGCAAGGAGAAAACCGGTACCCTTAAAGTACCCATAGCGGATCTTGAGGAACACCTGAGGAAGACTTATTCTGACAATCAGAGGCACATGCCAATCTCCATTCCAGAAGACATGCCACCAATTCAACTGCCGGAGCACCAGATGGACATAAGGCCCCCTAAATGGAGCGAAGTTGAGAGTGCGGTAAAGCGGGCAAGATCAGCATCAGCCCCTGGACCAAACGGTGTTCCATACAAGCTCTACAAGAATGCCCCAGGAGTTTTTAGGTACCTTTGGAGATTAATGATAGTGGCATGGAAAAAGCAGGTGATACCAAAAGCCTGGAGAAAGGCTGGAGAGATTTTGATCCACAAGGAAAAAAAAAATAGGCAACTATTGATCAGTTTCGTCAAATTAGCCTCCTGAATGTGGAAGGTAAGATTTACTTCAGTGTTGTGGCACAGAGACTGTCAGCATTCCTGAAGAACAACAACTTTGTCGACATCTCAGTGCAAAAGGCAGGCTTCTCAGGATGTTTGGAACATGCTAACATGATTTGGCAGCAGTTGCAAATGGACAAAAGGAGAAGAAAGACCTACATGTGGTGTTCTTAGATCTTGCCAATGCTTTTGGGTCAGTGCCACATGCTGTGGGTAGCATTCGATTTCTTCCATGTTCCAGAACATATAACAAAATGGGTTGCGGCTCCCTCCAATCAGGGCATACATGGATGATATGACTACCATCACAATGACTAAAGCATGTACTAAGCGGCTGCTGGATAAGCTCCAGGAAAACATCAGATGGGCACAAATGGAGATTAAACCCGGACAATCTTACAGCATCTCCATTGTCAAAGGCGGACTTACTAATGACAGGTTCTGTATAGCGGGAGAGCCCATACCAACGGTCATGGAAAAGCCCATCAAAAGCCTTGGACGTTGGTACAGTCCAAGACAGGAGTACAAATGCGCCAAAACGAGGCTGGAGATGACGCTTAAAGAATCCCACGATCCCTGTGTGAGAGATGCTGCTCCAACATTGGCGACAGGGAGGAAATGGAATCCAGTTACAGCAGTTCCTGATGCAAAGGCAGCCCTCAGACACCGGGATATTGTGGGGCAAGTCCAATATGGTAGAGGGGGACTTGGATTGGGAATAATAACACCTAAATGGCAAAAGGCAACAGCAAAGGAACAGCGACACCTGGTGGTGGGGGAGGTACACCGTCAGGAGGAAGCAACTAGATGCGCTAGATCAGTCTCCCAAGCCCAACAAGGCCGCTGGATGAGGTGGGAAGGTATAGAACGGCGTAAAATCACTTGGAGTGAGCTGTGGAGCATGGAAACCAACAGGCTAAGTTTTATCATGAGAGCCACATATGATGTGCTGCCTTCTCCAACAAACTTGCAGGTATGGTGTGGACAAGACTCAGCCTGCCACCTGTGTGCAGCCCCGGCAAACCTCAGACATATCCTGGTGGGTTGTAAGACCAGCCTGACATAGGGAAGGTACACATGGCGCCACAATCAAGTACTGAAGTGCTTGGCGGCAGCAATAGAGACCAAGAGAGTGTTAACAAACGCCTTCCTATAAAAGGCCAAGAATACCGTACCAAAAAGGCAGTCCTTTGTTAGGGAATGGGAGAAAAAGCAGGCTAAGTGCCTGTCCCCTGATGCAGGCCAGCTAAATATAGCCAGAGACTGGGAAATGCGAGTTGACTTAATCCACAGACTCACTTTCCCATTCGAAAATGCAGTCACCAATCTGCGCCTAGAAATGGTTCTCTGGTCCAACTCCCATAGGATCATCATAATAGTCAAACTGACAGTCCCTTGGGAAGAGGCCATTAACGAGGCATTTGAAAGGAAGCTGCGATATGCCAACTTGGCAGCTGAGGCAGAGGAGCAGGGCTGGACAGTGAAAGTATACCCAGTGGAAGTGGGTTGCAGGGGCTTTGTGGCTAGTTCCACTATAAGGCTGCTGAAAGATTTGGGCATCAGAGGACAGGTCCAGCGGAAGATAGTCAGGGAACTGGCCACTGTCGCTGAAAGAAGCAGCCACTGGCTGTGGCTGAAGCGGATGGACACAGTGTGGGCTGCCAAATGACCAAGTAACAAAGGGACACAGTCCCGGGTCTGATCAGTCTGTGGTGGGCCTGCCTCGGCTGAGGGTGTCTTGAGATAAAGGGTTGAAACACCTAGTGAGGCTGGGGTACACAATTGATGATGTGTTGCATTGGTGAAAACACCATACAAAGGTAATTGGCAACATCCCCTCAACAAAAGTCTGTTTAATTTCGCTCCCATCGAGTTAAAAACACAAATAAATGCACAGCCATTTGCACTCTGCATCGAAAACATATAAACGTGCTGTTGCACCTCTAAGAACTTTTAAGGCTTATTCTGTGGCGCTACAAAGGTAATTGGCAACATCCCCTCAACAAAAGTCATCTTTCACCCAGGCTAAAGTTCGCACAGAAACTGGGATCTGATGGACATCAGATAAGGTGTCTTACTGGCAACATCCATGAAAGTTAAGAACACATCATGTACAGCATTACATATCATCAAAACGTCAAGGATCCCCACCCAATGACTGCAGAGATTAATTGTACCATCTTCATCTATCCATCTTACCATACTAGTCCTTTTCTGATTGTTCCCCAGTAACGCATAAAGTAATTGTAAATTCACGACTGATTATTGAGTATTGAGGCAAGTTCCACGGACATGGATTAGGCCATGATCCTGGATTCTTGCTGAACCAAAATCAGAGCGTAACAATTACTGCGTCTCGCTGTGTTCTGCTCACAGTGAAGGGAAAATGTTCTATGGAAGAGGGGAGACAAACACACAACACACACAGCTTCGCGTTCAGACAGTTTCATTTAGCTCCCATCGAGTTAAAAACACAAAAAAACAAACACTCTTCTTCCATCCATGAACGTTTCTCTCAGTTAACCTGCGCAATGTCATCTCACAGTCTGAAACGTCTGTCATAGCAAATCAACACATGCTGTTGTGAATAATTAAGCGAAGCCTCTTCTCATAGGACAAGAACACAGTCAGTTTCATGAATAATTTAATAGACACAGACGCGTCATCGATGTACTATAGTCCATTGCCACGTCACAAATTGTGACATCATCACAATGTAGATTTTAAACCCGGAAGATGAAAATAGCGGGAAAAAAGCTTAAAATTAACAAGTTTTCTCCAACAGTTAAAATTATCGGATGCTAACATTGTCTTCTATGATGTGCAACACAAACACCTTTGCTAAAATCTCAGAAAAAGTAGTCTGGGGTGACCCTTTAAATTATATAGGTAACACTTACCCTAAACCAAACCCTCATCCTAACCCTAACCATTTAGTAAGTACATATAGTTAATTAATATTACTCAGTACTTAAAGGTATAATTACACTGTAACAAGGATACCTTAAAATAAAGCGTAACCTTCATATATTTTAAATGTATTAATTTGCCGTGTCATCATTACAAATTTGTAATTAGAACAGACTTTAAAGTATCTTTTAATTTACCATAAATGCTGACAAGTACATTCAGGATATATCAAAGACAATATAAGTAATATGCATATGCAAAGAAATGCAAAGGCAAATTCTTAAAATACAAGCCATTTTATATGATTTTTTCATCTTTTAGTATTGCTTCTTCATATCCTAATATTTCTTGAGAAAATGTAAACATCTAGCTTGGTAATTTAGCATTGGCATTAGCATTGGCACAATAAATCAAAGTCTATTTCCTTATAGCATCAAAGTTGCCGTGTAGGAAAATTACTTTTTTCTAAGCTGTATGCTTGTTGTTTATGATATAAAGATGTCTAATATCTAAATAGTAGTATCTTGCCATAAAATCCGTTCATTCATTGTGTTACATTCACAAATTTGCATAAGTAATTTGATATAGGCTTTATTTAATTTCTGGAGCTTACACCTGGAGCATTGTGAACAGGCAAAGATGTTCACTTAGAAGCATTCAAAGGAAGCAAAAATGTTAACATTGCAAATGAAATGGAACATAAAAGCCCTCAAAACAAATAATCATAAGTGGATAAAATAATTACCGTCAGAGCTAGACAATGACAGGCCTAATGTGGCTAATTACATAAGTAATACAGATAATAGCTAGACTAAAAGCAGCTAGTCCTACTTAAGGTATTCTGTTAATTAGTGACCAGAACAGACACACTCAATATTGTGAAGATACCCATCAAGGATATTAATAACGTTAATTTAACACCGGAGAGCACCTGATTGTGCTTGGAATGTTGAGCACCAAATGTAACATAAAGTGCGATATAACAAACAAATCAATTAAACAACCTTTCTGGCTTTTGCTAGATTAAATCAGCATGTTCTCTAAATGTTTTTCTCAAAATATAGCATTTAGATTTCTATTTATTTATTAAAATTTTGATTTAACATTTAATTTTAACATAGAAAATTAATATTTTGCATACAGTATATTATAATATTAAATGAAAACTGCAAATACTAAAATTGTGTGTTTTGTTTCTAAATTGTTTAAAAAAGTAATTGTTTTGTAAAACACTAAATCTACTCACTTTTGCTAGATGTTCTCTAAATTTAACATTTAGGTTTAAATTTAGCTATTACATTTACATATCAACATTTAGATTACCATTTCAATCTGATTCAAAGATTTTGTTTATAAATAGTAAATTCATATTTCATAATTGTATGTTCTATTTACTTGGCTGCAGACCACCAGAGGGCTTAACATAGTGGACAATCTTCCTGTCCTTCCCTTTGTCGAGAACCTAATATAAAATCTGTTCCTAATATAAAACCTCGTGACCTTAATGGCGTGTCTGTCTATAAATACCTGCTTACACATCATCACTTCCTCTTTCGTCTTCCCTTCTGAGAACCTGCAGCGGTGTGAAGTGCAGCTAATTAGGACAAAGTTCCGACAGATGTATCCCTGCAATACCTAGTAAAACACATTGTTTATCAGGTGAGCATGGTATTTTCGAACCGCCCGTGGGAATGTGAAGTATTTGCATTAAAAAAGAAAAAAGACATTGTGGGAGTACTGGCTTTCCATTTACTTTCCTGATTCTGTAGTCTAAAAATATGTCTGCACAGTGTTCGTCTTGCACGGAGCAGATGGGACTTGATGATGGACGTGACCAGTGTCCGAGCTGCCTAGGCGTCGAGCATCTTAGGGAAGCTCTGGAAAATCCATGCATCCATTGCAACATGATGCCCCTAGCAGTGGCATCTTTATTTTTAAAATAAAGTTAAAAAAGAACTTGCACGTAGAGTTGACAAATTGGCTGATAAAATAGGAAAAATTCAGGAGTTTCTAGCCAAACTGCAACCCCAGCCAATTTCTGAGGTTTTGGAATCAGGCAGCGAGGAGACCGGTATTCCATCCTTCTCACAGCCTGATCTTGCATAATTTCCAGACGACATTGATTGTGTTTCCGCGGCAGCCACAGACTCGCTGTTCTCGGAAGAACAATCCATTTCAGATAAGGAACCAGGAGTGATTGACAGTGATGATATGGCGGATGGTCAGCGTAAGGGATCGCTTGTGTCTGACGATCTAGTAAACACAATAAAAAACTCTTTAGCAAAACTAGGAATCAATCCCAAATCAACAATGGGAACTGTGCATACAAATCGCCTTTGCCATTCCCTGCCACGCACTAATGTATTTGCTATTCCACAATCTCCAGATTTTATGGAGGTATTCTCGCAAGCATTTAAATCTGCTCACTCAACCAGACTGGATCGGGTTTCGCGCCTGTTAGCAGCAATGGAGGATCCGGGTCCAATAGGTTTGGGTCCGATGCCTCCAATAGAACCCGCTGTGGTTTCTTTAATTGTGCCTGACGAAGCATTGAGACAGGATCCAAGGTGTCCAAATATGGAATGTAGATGGACGGACAACTTAATTGGCAAAATATACAATTCGAGGGCCTGTTTAGGTAGAACTGTTAATACGCTTGCCCATTTGTTACTGGCAATCAATGCCTCTCTCAGCTCACCAGACACTACAGCCACCGAACTGGTTAATGCGATCGGTGGGTTCAATAGCGGGTCATTGTGGTAAGGTTATGGGGTCATTGGTCCAGGCGTGCCGTCAAGTTTGGATAGCGCAGTCGCCTCTATCTGCATCCTGCAGAACCACTCTACGTCAGCTTCCTCTGGTTCCTGGTCAGATATTTGGTCCAGCAGCTTAGGATGCGTTAGACTGAAGGCTCGTGGCTTCAGAAGCACGGTGTCAGTTGCAGGAGCAGCGTGCTTCATTTAAAATGCCTGGTTATTCGCCCTATTCGTTCCGCAGGGCTACTTTTCCCTCGCGCTGCCAAATTTCAGTGCGAGGCCTGCCAACAAATAGATCATATAAGGTTCAGAAATCCCGGTCATATGGGCCTCCACCGAGACCATATCATCGTTCGAGACATGCGACGGCGGCCCCTGATAATCGTCCCCCCAAAGACAAAAAATCCACTCGTAGACAGCGTTGACTTGCTAAGGTCGGCGACGAACAGGTTTTCAACATCACAAATTAATTATTGGCATTCAGTAACGACAAATCAATGGATTTTAAAAACAATTTCACAAGGTTACAGTCTACAATTTCGTCGCCAGCCCCCTGTAAATACTGAGATTCGTCCTTCCATTACGACGAGCCCAGAGAAACACAGAATTCTTTCCATGGAAATTCAGACACTTCTGGAAAAAGACGCTATAGAGGAAATAAAACCACCTGCTGCAACGCATGGGTTTTTTCCATTTACTTCATCATTCCAAAAAAAGACAGGGGTTTCCGTTCTATATTGGATTTGAGAGATCTAAACAAAACACTTAAATGCCTGTCTTTTCGTATGCTTCGAACGTCAGATGTCCTGCGAGCAATCGAGCCTCAAGATTGGATGGTAAAAGTGGATTTAAAAGACGCATATTTCCATGTTCCAATTGCGCCTCATCATCACCACTTCCTACGTTTCCAGTTCGAAGGGAAAACATTTAAATTCAACATGCTTCCATTTGGTCTGTCTTTAGCTCCAAGGGTCTTTATGAAGGTCGTTCAGGCAGCCCTCGCTCCCTTACAACAAAATTTGCAACATCTTTTGGCCCATATTGCAAAACTGGGGTTTTCAATCAACCAGACCAAATGGCAGCTTATTCCAGGGCAGTGCATTCAGTTTCTCGGAGTTCAACTAAACCGCAATATGATAGCTTCTCTCACAAAAATCAGGGCTCAAAAGATTTTGACCATGTTAACCAAGATAAAACCAGGCAGATCGGTCAGGTACCTCACGTTGTTAAGACTCGCAAGTATGCTGGCCGCGGCGACGCCCATGATCAGATTAGGCATGCTGTACCTAAGACCCTTTCAAAGTTGGCTGATTGAGAGACATCTGTCAGCCAAAACTCAGAAGTACACCTTAGTGAAGGTAACGAACGCAGCATGGCAGTCTCTAAAACCTTGGTGCAGCAGGGAGTTTGTTATGCAGGGGGTTCCTATGGGTCCACTGCCTGCAAGAAGGGAGATCGTTACTACAGATGCCAGTCAGCAAGGCTGAGGAGGTGTCTGGGAACAAATGGGTGTGAGGGAAACTTGGGGAAAAATGTTCCAACACATCAATTACCTAGAACTGAAAGCAGTGTTCCTAACACTAACTCATTTCTCGAACCAATTGATTCACAAACATGTGCTGATACAGTCAGAGAACGTGTCGGTTGTATTCAACATACTGTAAATCATCAGGACGGTACGAGGTCACTAAAACTCCTTCTGGCTGAGCACGAACTTTGGGTATGAGCAGACACCCATCTGTCTTCTCTGAGAGCAATACACATACCAGGGCACATGAACAAAGTAGGAGACGCGTTGTCACAAAGTGCACCTCTGGCAGGGGAATGGCAACTCCATCCAGAGATAGTGCAATTAATCTGGAACATGTACGGGGCGGCAGACGTGGATCTGTTCGCGAAAAGTCAGTCAACACAATGTCCGAGATGGTTCTCGCTGAGCAAGGAAACGGGATAACTAGGGCAGAATGCGATGGCCCACAGTTGGCCGAGTGGTCTCCTATGCGCGTTCCCTCCATTCCCGATGATTTGATTAGTTCTCAGTTGCATTCGAGTAATGAGTCAGCCGTTCTTATTAATAGCCCCATGCTGGCCGAACAAACCGTTGTTTCGGCTCCTTTACCATCATTTAACGGGTCTGCCAGGCCAGTTGCCGATCAGACCAGATCTCCTGACACAGTTGAATGGCAGGTTACGGCACGATCAATCTCAGACTCTGAAATTATGCGTCTGGCCGTTGGGGGCGACACCAGCCGTTTGGTCTGCTCGCAGGGGGTCTGGGATACTGTTGCTAAATGTTTGTGCTCTGTCGACTAGGACGCTCTATCAGAATAGGTGAAAACTGTTTTTACGATGGTGTAAAGATCATCAGTTAAATCCCCAAATGTGTTCCATACCTGACATTCTGGAATTTTTGGAAAGTTTACTGACACTGGGCCGGTCGTACTCTACAATAAGGGTTTACGTGGCGGCGATTTCAGCGCACAAGGGTCTCATAGATGGTTGCTCTATTGGGAAGCATAAATTGGTGGTTGCTTTTTTAAAAGGTGTTAACCGGTTAAATCCTCCCTGCAGAGTCATGATTCCACAGTGGCATCTTAATGTTGTTCTTGATAACCTTTGCGTGCATCCGTTTGAACCACTGACATTAGCGGATATTAAATGGCTTTCTTTGAAAACCGCTTTTATGATGGTGATTTCTTCAGCAAAACACGTCAGTGAATAAAATGCACTCTCTGTGGCCCCGCAATTTTTACAGTGGGGTCCAGAAGACTCCAAAGTGACGCTGTGGCCAAACCCGGCTTTTTTACCCAAGATTTTGTCCGGTAACTATTCCTTCTCTTTCTAGCTTGTACTTATTTGAACAATGTCTAAGAACTTGGTATTACAACCACTTCCTGTGTCTGTTTGCCTCTTAAGAAGAATCGCTTTATGTATCCCCCAATTGTAAGTCGCTTTGGATAAAAGCGTCTGCTAAATGACTAAATGTAAATGTAAATGTAACTATGTTGACACACCAATATTGCCAGCGTTTCACTCGGTAGACCTCCAGATGCGTCATGAACTTTGTCCTGTGAGATCCATGTGTCTTTATGTGGATAGGACAGCTCCCTGGAGGACTACTGATCAGTTATTTGTTTGTTTTTCAGATCGAGATAAGGGTTCTCCTGTATCTAAGAACAGACTTACTCATTGGATAACCAAGGTCATCACAAGCTCTTCTGCCTCTGCCCATAAAGTCCTCCCCAATCCACTGAAATGTCACTCCACACGTTCAGTGGCAACATCATGGGCGGCTTTACGGGGAATTCAGCTCACAGACATTTGCGCAGCGGAAACTTGGAACTCACCTTCCATGTTTTCACGTTTCTATAGACTTAATGTTGTTTCTGCCCCAAACAGTTGCTCAACAGCAGCACTGGGTGAAAGAGCGTGCATATGAAAGAACGTCGTTTGATTTAATTTGAAATTGAGAATTTGAATAAAATAAATTAAGCATGTCATATGTTTGTATGTTGTTCTTCTTTTGCAAATCTTGAATTATAGTGGTTTTCACTTGTGCACAGAGTCACATTGTCTTTATTGGTAACTGTGGAGTTATGCGGTAAAGGGACATGCATGCTGACAAGACCCTCGTGACAGATTTGATATTTATCTTCCTCTCTGTTACACCCTTTGGCGGTCTGCAGCCAAGGAAATAGAACGCTGCTTACATATGTAACTGTGGTTCTATGACTGGCGGAAAATCGCCAGAGCCTCTGGTCACTCAGGTCAACGAGAAGACTCTGAGGAAGTGATGACGTGTAAGCAGGTATTTATAGACAGACACGTCATTAAGGTCACGAGGTGACTGCTTTTGTATTAGGTTCTTGACAAAGGGAAGGACAGGAATATTTTCCACTCTGTTACGCCCTCTTGCAGTCTTCCGTCAGTCATAGAACCACGGTTACATACGTAACCAACGTTTTAACAATTAAACGAAAAAAAAAAACTATTAGCTAACATGCTATTTTAGAAAGCTACTAAATTTAAGTGGGTGATGCTGCTAAAAAGAACATTATTTTGTGTATTTGGTGTAATGAAAAGCTCATCGGTCTGAAAAAGCGAGGTGTGCTTTGATTGGCCAGCTATCCAGTTCGTTGTGATTGGCCGAATTCCTCAAGCGTGTGACGGAATTGTTACGTCCCTTACCATATTGTGATGCCTGCGGCAACCACATGTGAGGACCCCGGGCTGGACTCCTCTTCGTCCACGGTGAAAGCCAATCCGGCGATCCACAGCGCGAAGTTGAAGTATTTCCTCAGCAACCAGCACGGATCAGCTCCAGGCATGACGAAGCGATATCGTCCTCTTTTGGAAGGCCAAACAAAGTAGTTTCGCTTTCACAACGAAGCACACAGCGCCTTCACGACATGGCGGCGGCGGCAACAATACTACAGCGAGAATAAAAGTTACGCCTTCTTTCTTTGCGTGAAGATGTGGGAAGAGTTGCATAACGCCGCCCAAATAGTGACGTAGATATGTGGGGGCGTGTTAGAACGAGCCATTTTAGGTAGGCGTGGCTGACTCTTAACTTTTAAAAATAATATCTCTTTGGATTCGAGACTTCAGTCTTTGCAACTTTACAGATCTTCTTTATGCACCAAGAGCTTGTAACACTCCAAAGAGAAAGGAAAAATTGAAATCGCATCATATGACCCCTTTAAATGCATAAAACTTTTTTTTTTTAAACTACGCTATTTTCTAAGATGATAATATAGACAAATCTACTAAAACTGTGTTGTTTTGTTGTTAAATATTGGATAAGAAAGCCAGTAATTGCTGAATAAAACAACCTTTTTTTGAAAATCATCACTCCATACTTGGGCAAAAGTGAAGTGTGCAGTGCAGCAGTGGGGTTCGAGTGGAGCTTTATGGGAATAAACCACATAAAGATGTTTTCATTTCTCATTCTGGATTAGAGCGAGACACAGTCCGAGATGTCTGTTTGATGGAGTGGGCTCAGCCCTGCGTTTCAATGCTAACAGCATTAGCTTTATCTTACCCTGGTAAAGAATCTGCGGTGGCGACTGTTCCACTCCATCAGTCGGCTCCTCATTAGCTGCCATGGCAACCTGCCAGTTTAAACCAGCGCAGAGGATGTTAAACGTGAAGCCCGGTGGGACGGCACGCCTCTGCTTAGATAAATGGGCATGATCAATCTCTTCTCCGGCCTGGTGATGTTAGAAGGGTTGTATCTCTCTAAAGTGCTGCTGAGCGGCATTGATCTGGTCTCTGCTGAAACAGAAGAGGACGAACTATTGTTTTGACCACCATACACATCAGAAAAGCAGCATAAAGCTCACACAGAAGTAATTTTCAAACCAAGCAGCTTTCCTTAGGTGAACACAGCAAATTTGTGTGACCAACTGAAACCTGAGCGAAATCTGCACAGGGAAATTTTTCATATGGGTTACTATTTAAATAACTGGATTTTGCACATGAACTTCTGACAATTATTTTTTTTTTTAAATAAAACACAACACTGAAGGTTTTGAGACTCTTCCTTTACACCCATGTTTTTGCCAGTACAACGAAGGTTAGCGTCACAGCTCTCAATGCTAATTATCTTATTCTCCTGTCAAGACTTCTCAACCTCTCCACTTTCACAGGGGTCAAGGTTAAAGCCTCTAATGCATTCCAGCGGCTGTGTATGACGATTATATGTGTGTGAGAGTGTGTGTGTGTGTGTGAGAGTCTGTCTGTCATTACAGAGCACTCAGACAGCGAGTGCGCATTGATTACAAGAAAGACTGCTGAAAGATCATCCATCATCTGACCCACCTCTGGGCAAACAAGAGCCAGAAGAGTCTCTAATGTTCATCTTTATTCATGTCATATATTTTTATCAATTTTAGTGAGTTGAATTATTGTGTGCTATTTCTTAATTTATTATTTTCTTTATTATTTTATTTGGCTATATTGTTATTTTACTTTATTTTCATTGTCTGCAGCTAAGCAACAAACACTTCTGTAATAAAATGAGATTTATTTGCCAATAAACCATAGTACACTGGAACTAAAAAAACAGAGAGAGAGAGAGAGAGAGCAGGAGGGTCAACATCTGGGTCCATTTGCAGACAGAAGCTTCATTCAAATTTAATCATGGCCTGCATTTACCTTCAGCTAAAAGACTAGATACCAAACACACACACACACACACA
>NW_015546103.1:102552-127677 GCF_001515605.1 Sinocyclocheilus anshuiensis | reverse complement strand
ACACACACACACACACACACACACACACACACACACACACACACACACACACACACACACACACAGACAGACAGACACTGCCATGCAACATTACAGGCTAACTTGATTTTTCTATCTTTTCTATAAAAAAAATGCTCGGGCTTACTGGCCCAAATCTAAAATGTCCATGCTCTAAAGTTTATTATTTGGGATTAGATTCTAACTATAGTGTGTTGGAACTAGAACTAGTGTGCAATAGTAATAGTGCTTCTTTAGTTACTAAGAAAAACACATGCAATATATTTTGATACTGTGAATGGAAAGTGCTGAATGTCTGCAGCAGTCTCTGTGCCATTTTTGTCCTGTCAGCGAGCAGCTTTCAGTCATGTTAAGTCGTCCTGAGAGATTTAATTGAGACGGGCCTCCAGAGGTCAGATGAGGTCACCACCTTATGACCACAACATTAGCCCTTCACATCCACATAGCAAATCTGACATGACACACTAGAGCCTTTCAGAGCTAAACCAGACATGAGAGAGGAAGAGAGAAAGGTAATATCATTATACACTGAAGAAAATAATCGTTTGGATCAACTTGATACTGAATACTCTATTTAGTTACAGTGAAATGTATTTATTTTTCTTGCACACAGCACTAGTGTATATGTCACTTCAGATGAATCCATATCTCTTAGTAAATCTGTCACAAAAACAGGCGGTAACACATTGCGATTTAGATTTCCTTTTTTTTTTTTTGCCACATGTGAAATTCTTCTTCTTTCTTTTTTTTTACTTCTTGCTTGAAAGTGAACTCACTTAAAGAGTTATTTAGTAAATTTTTTCCAGGAAAAGTTTTAGAATTTTTATCACATGTTAATGTAAAAAATCTTTTGATCGTGATTTAACTTGTGTTTGTTTGTTTGCTGGTTTTTATTGTATTTGTTATACTTGTATTGTTTCAAATTGTTTTTGCCATGAAAATAGCCTTTGATGCTGACATGGCATTAAATAAATATATACTATACGTCTCGCTTTACAAGTGTTCATTTTAGACCCTAGTTTGTAGTTCTAATGCTGCATTACATTCAAGGACAGATGCCAGATATTCTTTCTTGACATCTCTAAATTTTGAACTTAATCACATTCCATTGCCTGATGCATGGTAGATGATGTGGATAAAAAAAAACAAAAATGCTTATTCTACCATTAGGTTTGCTGTTGTTCCATTGTCAACAAAGATGTTTCTCTAGCAATAAACAATGACAAAAATGATGATATGCTATGCCACAATTTGTTCTGCAGGTGTGCTATTATCAACAGAGATTATTTACTATGTGTTACACATCTGCCTCTGCAAATATTAGCTAAAATGAATGTTTATCATAAACTAAATTACATCTCCCTGGGTGCCGCCATGTTTTGGTGAAATCCAAGTTGTGGGTTTCCACATAAGCTTCCAGTCTGAAACTCAAAATTCTGGTGGCACAGTATTGCAATTAAATAGAAAGTTGGAAATTCTGACTTACCTGTACATGGAATGCTAATATAGTGACCAGGTTTTTAGTAAGATACATTACATTTCCGACACACACTATTGCACGAATAATAACAATTGACTGGGCCAGCTGACCAATTAGAACAGATTGGAAAGGCAGGCTTTAAAGACATGGGAAACAAAAAACGATTGATTCATGGCTAAGGGTTAAAAGAGGTGCTGCAGTAAAGTTATGTTAATGTTAAATAAAATTATGAACTTGTAAATGAGTGTAAAATTAATATTTTAAAATCTACCATTTAAAGAGGGGTTGAAATCTAGTTTTCTATGACCACTGCAAATATAGTGTATTGTATTGTGATCAACTAAAAAAAAAAAAAAAGGCGAACTTGAAATTACACGGTATGTGATGATATTATTTGAAACAAGCATGTACAAACAAATATCGCGAACGTCCTTGGAAAAGTAGGAACATCTGGTCACCTTATGTTGTGCCCTTTGAATTTATTTGTGTGCACCATTTGTGAATGGACAAACAATACTACTGTGAATGTTAATACCTTCATCTAATTACATTTTTGTCCGGTACACATCCCTGGTATATTTAGACGAAATAGAGAGCAAACAAGTGAAAGACAGAGTGAGAGAGAGGCATATGGCATCATTTTCACTTCTCAGCCTGCATATCTTTGCATAATTCATTCTGTTGCTTTCCAAAACCTCATAAACTTCGAAGATCATTTTAGGAGCTCCAGACAACAAAACAAAAGAGACTAATGTTATTTCAGAGAGAGCAATAGAGCGTTTTCACCCCTTCAAATCCATCAGCAGAATCTTGGAGGTGAAATTCATTAGCTCGCAGTCTTCATTTATCTCTAAGTGAGTCTAGATGACTGTGTATCTGTGATGGATCTCTTATTTTTTGCTATCTCATTCTCTTTGTCTCTCTCAGGGGTCTGAGCAAAACAAAAAGCCTCATTAACAGTCTGTAGGCCACCTGTGCAGCAGGTGAGCATTGATGACCTGTTAAGGCGTCTCCCGCCGTCTCTTCTCAGGCTGGATCGGTCGCGTACGTCCCCCAGCAGAAGCAAACGCTTCCCCCCTGCGGCGCAGTCAAATGGTCTTTTCCTCCCTACAGCCTTACAGTCTAATAACGTGCAGCTTCCCTCCACGGTGGAGAGATTTTAATGATTGCTGACGCACCCGCTCTCTCCACCGCCCCACATGCTCCCTGTTTTTACAGTAATTCAAGAGCTAAAGGAGCCGTTACAGCGGAAACGGGTACGGCCAATTAAAATTGGATAGTGGGGTGCCCTCCTACTGCCTGGCTATTACCGCCTCTCATAGTTCAAGAAGTTCCCAGCTTATTTTCTGACAAAACAGAAACACAAACTTCAGATTTGAGTTAATTATAACATTGGAATGATGATTTCACTTTCTTCAGTCTATAAAGTAATTGTGGGTACATTCGGAATGATTGTGCGGTGCGCAGTAAGTATGCCTTGCAAATGTTCTGGGCTGCGTTTCCCAAAAGCTTCGTAGGCCTAAGAAGTTTGTAAAAACGATCGTACGACTGATCTTAATATTACGGTCTGTTTCCCAAAAGCATTGTTACTTAAGTAGCACTTGAAAAACATTGTTGAACTACGAGTGCTCTGGAGTAATCGTAAAGCCCTTAATATAATATAATATAATTGTTATTATATCCGAGTTGTCTGGAAAGCAGCATTAGGTTAACATTTCAATAAATGAGCGTTTACTACAATTACGAGCCATTCTATAAGGTGACATTTCAGCACTTGACAAACGGATAGTGACTCCTAAGTAGCACTTAAGCACGGCTACGTTTTTTTTAAAGTAAAAAAACGTCATTTTAAGTAAATCCTTAGCACAATTTACAAATTCGTTACTTTGTTTTAAGTACATTGTGTGCTACAAATACTTTCTGTTCGTCAAATGATTTGTGAACATCCTATTGCAACCTCTTTGAACAGTCTTCTTCACTGTTACAGTCCTGTCATACTTTATTCATAACAGCAGGAACAGAGGTATTTTCTTACTACGTAAAAAGGACGATAGGGTTATGAAATTGAGGACAGGAGTTAGTAAGCTTACCCACAATTTCACTAAAATGAGGTAATGGATTAGTAAATAATGCTCACAATTTACTTTAAATGAGGGAACAAAATAGTTTGTTGGGAACTTATTATTATTAACCCCCCCCCCCCCACATGCCATGTCTGGGGATCTATATGTTACAGTTTACAAGAAAATACTATTTTAGTCTTTCTACTTCAGAATTTTATATTAAATTATATTTTACTTTATTGCCAAGTTACAATGTTTTTCTTTGTAATTATGTGTGAAATTTACTAGCACTTTCTGAATGAACATTGTTTAAAAAATTGTTGCATTGTTGCAACTGATATTACTTCCGGTTCATCCATCACATTGGAAATGGAAGGTGAAGTTGATCACATTGCATTGTGGGATACAGTATTTAATGCAGCATGCTCCTTTTAGCAAGTGTAGAAGATAATTTGGCCATTTTGTGCATTCAGAAATTTGCATAATGTGTACAGTATACTACACATTTATTGGTATGGTAGTATGCTACGCCAAACCTAACCTGTGTCTTAAGATCTCCAAGATAAATTTTACCATTGTGTTTCAGTACTCACAGCTGGTGGTGTGTCCATCTTGGAGAGGTCAGCGAAATAATTCTGGACCTCTTAAAAACCTGTAAGCCAAACACTCAGTCAGGGCTTTGTGCTTTTAGGGTTTGAAGTCACCGGTGTGTGTGAGGAAAGGCATGGTGTGCTACTTTAAGTGCATATTCAGTTTGGTCAGTAGGAGTTTAAGCTGGTGAAAAGCAGTAAATGGGGTCTGCAATTTAGCTGAGTGCCTTTCTCTGCGGCCCACCACCATCAGAGCTGATTTATGACACCACACTACCTGATGTATGTGGTTTACTGTGTCCATTCAGCACACAGATGGGCCAATGCAGATCAGTTCAATTAGTTAACTACATTATTTCTTGAAAGCAGATTATACTGTCTACTGCACTGAGACAGAGAGACGTATCGTATAAGATTACACCACGATAACTTCAGCCAATTATTTTATAGACCTGTATGATGACCTGTAAACGCCAGCTTCTATATTGGAATGTGTCCGGCTTGTCATGACATAACAAAAATACATGTCTCCGGTTATAATCAATGAATTTGTCTAATTAGTGTGATGAACCTACATTATACAGATGATCTTTGTTAAGTTATGTTTATTAATATGAATTTTACTTGTTAATTACTTCAGTTAATTACTACATCTATCTATCTATCTATCTATCTATCTATCTATCTATCTATCTATCTATCATATTAAGCAGTAAAACTGTTTCCAACATTGATAATAACAAGGAATGTTGCTTGAATGATTTCTGAAGGATCATCTGACACTGAGGACTGGGGTAATGGCTGTTGAAAATTCAGCTTTGCATCGCAAGAATAAAATGTATTTTTTTTTTGTATTACTGTTTTTGGTGTATTTTTGATCAAATATATGCAGCCTTGGTGAGCATAAAAGACTTCTTTCAGAAAAATCTGACCAAACCCCTTTGAACAGTAGTGTATTTTTTTTTCTAACCATATGTATTTTTTTTGAGAATAAAGTAGGGGTAACACTTTACTTGAAGGAGTGTGCATAAGACTGACACGGCACCTTCATAATCATGACATGACACATGTCATGAATATGAAGGAGGTTTTATGCATGTTTATGACAACTGTCATTAAGTGTCATTCGCTCAGTTATGTCATTTTTAATGCAAATATGATATTATTTGACCTAACCCTAACCTAACCCTACCCCTACCCTTACCCCTAACCATAGCCCATAACAAAGACATCTCAAACAATGTAATCTTTGCATTAAAAATTACATAACTGAGCGAATGACACTTAATTACAGTTGTCATAAACATGCATAAAAAAACCTTCATATTCATGACATGTGTCATGTCATGATTATGTAGGTGTCATGTCATGATTATGAAGGTGTCATGTCAGTCTTATGCACACCCCTTCAAGTAAAGTGTAACCAAAGTAGGAAACAGATATAAAACACTTATCATTTACACATATAAAAATTGTATTGTTGCCTTGAGCTGACTGCCCTGCGTTAGTGAACATTCACAACAATGAAGACTTGGTCTTACAGATGGATGATGATTTGGTTTACAAGTTAAAGATGATTCCTGAAATTTACATGTAATTGCAACTACTGTTCAAAATCATCTCTAACTACCTCAAATCATCTTTAACTACACAAAATCATCTTCCAATTGGATAATTTCCTGTAATAAGTTCATGCTGCTGCTGCAATTCTGGTGATATCATGTGAAAGTCATTGAAATAAATTCACCAACCCTGGTCATGTGATAATAAATACTCTTTATAATTTATTCTATTCTATTCTATTCTGTTCTGTTCTTGCTTCATATCTGTTTCACACACTAACACAAGCCTCTTACTGTTTCTCATTTTGGCTAATTGCTGTTCATGTCACCTGTCTGCCCCACAGATTCAGGTTTCTGGAGTAAAGCTGCTTCAATTCTTACTGACAGAGAGAGAGAAAAAAAAGAGAAATATGATGGTTTAGTAATCTGACACTTGGTTTTCACTAAATCCAGCCTCACTTAATGAGAGCTCCCCAAACTACCGAATTACTTACAGAAAGAGAGTCTTTGAGTTGCATCAAGTGCACTTATGTTTTCTACACCATCTGGCGATTAGTAAAAAAAGCACATTATCATGTAGAAGAAACATTGTTTGGGATTTAGGACTTTGGCTTGTAAAGTTTTGAAACGATTCATTTTGATTCAGACTGACAATAATGGACTTTGCACCACATAATTCTAGGTCTTGTCCCATGTTTTACACTTTTTGTGCTTCACCCTGGTTAGTAATCAATTCTGGCTAGTTGGATTTCGCATTGATTTTGCATATTTGTAAGATGTAGATTTGGGTTAACATTCTAATTTGCATATTTATGAGTATGCATTGCATAATGAGTTGCACACTAGCACATTTTAGAACATAATGTCGTGTGAAATCGAGTTGTCATAGACAGAATCATCTGTGTCCATGTACTTGCCTATAGTTTCAGGCTTTGGACATCTGAAATTAAAAATTCTACAAAAACAACAAAAAAGATGGTCTTTGTTAGACATCATTGTTCTTAAGTTTCCCTCAGACATCAGCAATGAAATCAAAACACAAAGTCTCTGTAACAATACAAAGAGGGTTTGTGGTTTATTATTATATTTTTTTTGAGAAATGACACCTATCTAAGACAGTCCGAAACATATATACACTGCCAACCTGCATTTTTTGCCTTTGGAGGGAGGGGTTTTGCAGCCTGAAAGTGTTTAATTTAGCAAAATGGTAGAAGCTAGCAAAACAGCTGCAATCACTTACAGCACCTTTAACCTGTGGTTAAAAAGATTTTAACCCAGGGTTAAGTGCAGTGTGAAAAATCCCTTAAAACAACAAGCCTGCCACGGTGCTGATGGGTTTTCAGATTGTGGTCAATATTAAAGCAATAATACAAATCAGACAATCAAACAACCTCAGGACTAGGAAACAGATGGCAATTCTACAAAAATACAAAATGTAAACCCTCCAGTTACAGCCAGCTATAACCAATACAATTACACTAACACATACTGTGCACAAAAAGCTTTCACACATAAACAAACACACACACACAAAATTTCTCTCAGCCTTCCTTGCTGTGTTTGAATATGTGAATTCTGACAGCTCATAGCTGCATGACACTTGCTGTCAGTCAGAGACACACACAACACATGACTGTTTCTGCATCAGACAGAGAAGAAGTTCTTCTCTGCCTATAACAAACCTACCCATCCTTCTTATGTTACAGTGTACAACACAGAATATATGCATTAAAATGCACATATTTTTCACCTGTTTTCTATCTATCTATCTATCTATCTATCTATCTATCTATCTATCTGTCTCTCTGTCTATCTGTCTCTCTGTCTGTCTGTCTAGAAATGTAGATTTTTTATTTTTTATTTTTACAATAACTGTTTTCTTTTAAAATATATTTTAAAATGTAATTTTTTGTTTATAATCCTGAGGTTGTTGAGCTGAATTACTCCAGGGTCACATAATCTTTCTGAAATCATTCTAATATGCTGATTTGGTGCTCAATAAAGATTTAATATTGCTATTAAATACATTTTATGCATCCTTGGTGGAAACTGTCATACATAAATAGAACGTTCAAAATAACATAATTTATTTGAAATATATATCTTTTGTAACATAATACATTTCTATACTTTTACTTTTTATCAATTTAATGTATACTTGCTGAATAAAAGTATTATTATTATTATTATTACTGCTAAGTAACATTGATAATAACAAGAAATGTTTCTTGAGCATGAAATCAGAGTGAGACTGAAAATTCAGCTTTGCCAATTAAATTACATTTTCAGGTCTATTAAATGCACTTCAGATGTGAAGACTTCAGATCATACCAACTTGAATTGACATACAAAGCTGTCAAATACTATCCCTATATTACATTCATTCAAATCACAAGCTGTAATCATTGTTCATTATGTCTGCTTAACCAAATACATGTTTACTAGTCACCAACCACTGCTTTGAAACAATATGTATTGTGAAAACTTTAATCGAATTGAATTATGGTACCATATTAAACGCTCTCTTTTCATAATCCGGTCAACTCCCAATGGATAAAATCTTGTCCTGCCCTACAATTATCTCTTATTGAATGTTTCACTCTGAAATACATCATATCACAGAAGTAAAATGGAATCAGAATGCTTCAGGTTCACTTTAAAAGCACTCTCTTTGTGAGTATGTGATATTGTCAGATGACAGAGCTCAGTTTGACTGGGCTCTAACGCTAATTAGTCCCATAAGTGCTAACCGGTCTCTAACGGACTCTGGCTGCTGTCAACAAAGCACTATGGGAAATTAAAAATATATCCCCTTCTCAGCTTTCGCCTTTTCCTGCATCCTTCATCCTTACGTACCACACTGTCCTGCTTTTACTTCCATTACTACCCCATTCAATCCCTTCTTCTAGAAATGTCAGGCTTTCTCCTGCATGTGTGCACTCAGACCTCGGTGTGACCTCATCCTGGAGTGTGTGTTTCTGCCGGCAGGTCTGCACACGGATTCAGGAAACACAAAGTCTCGGAGGGGGTCCACCGTACCGGCACACAGGTGGAGAACCCCAGCGACGTGTGACAGTGAAAAGCGCTCCCAGGAGGAACGCTCTCTGACAGGACAGCAGGCTCAGCCTGTCTGCGTGTCTCACATATGCATATGAGAGGAAATGGAGCAGGAAGGGGAAATGTGTCACTCACATATGGCTTTGAATGTTGTTTTTACTGTTACTGTTAAACACACAGAGTTGCAGTAGTCCTTGTGTGTGCTAGGGGGCAGAAGAGAAAATCTTGTGTTCAGGTTGGCATGTTCACACTTTTATACAAAGGAATGGATGTGGTTCAATAATCAGAACAGAGTTTGATCTAAATGTGGATTACTAATAAAACAGTCTGTGATTTAAACAGCTACTGCGTCACCGCTGGCCATTTTATATTCTCTGGCAAAAAGACCATATATATTCACAGTACTTTTACAACAAAATTTTAATTAACTGCACTGCAATTTCTCTTTCTCGTGTGTGTATATATATTCATATATATATATATATATATATATATATATATCAGTCATTTATTCACCTTCGTTATTTCATATGATTTTTTCACTTATGTGGAATACAGGTGGTGAATTTTAGCACAATGTGCAAGCTGCTATTTTCCATATAATTATGTAGAGAATGACACATGAGCACCAATGGTCCATATGACTTTTGCACTATATTTCTAGGCTTCTTAAGTCATATGATAGAACAAAAAGAACAAAAGTTACCAAGTGGCAAATCATGTGCTGTGTCCAAATATGCCAAGTATCCTATATTATAAGAAAAGGAGTATGCTAAAAGAGTAATATGTCTGAATATGTAGTTGTAGTCACACTTTATTTTAAGGTCAAATTCTCACTATTAGCAAACTATTGTTACGAGCCCCTGTTCTTTCTTTTTCTGTTTTCTTTCCTGAGTGCAGCTGCTAATTGGATGGGGGCAGAGGCTAGTACAAACACCTGAGGCCTCTGCCTATTTAAGAGCTGCTTAATTGGATGGGGGCGGAGACTATTACAAACACCTGAGGCCTCTGGTTATTTAAGAGCTGCTGGTGGCACTTCAATGGCGGCTTGCCCTGGGAACTATGTTTTGTGTTTGATTTGTGGTTATGGTTTTCCTTATTTTCCTTTGATGGTGAGTGATTGCTTGTTTAGTTACCACAGAGTACATAGAAAGCATAGGTAAGTAAGCTGACTTGGAAGACTTTTGCTGTGTTTGATTTCTTCCTCGGGAGATAGGAAAGTTTTCTTTAAGTTTTCTTAACTCTTGAGTAAGTGGCAGTTTAAATTAGTTAGCTCACCAGTCCTTATTTATGATATGTTTATGTTTAAATACATTTTTTTGCTGTTTTCCTATTTTTGGTTATATTATTTTACCCGTACAATAAAACTTCAACTTTTTGCCCTGGCCACTGTGGTATTTGTTGCCTTTAGAATGGCTTTCTTATGTTGGTCCCTAAGCAGGGTCCTAACAGGGTCGTAACACTATTAACTACAACTTTTGTCGCAATAAACTCCTAATTACTGCTTATTAATAGTTAGCAATGTAGTTGTGAAGTTTAGGTATTGGGTAGGATTAGGGATGTAGAATATGGTCATGCACAATATGTGCTTTATAGGTCCTAATAAACAGCCAAAATGTCAATAATAGGCAAGATAATAAGCAACTATTTAATACTGAGAATTGGTCACTATAAAGTGTTACTGTTGTTGTCGATGCAGGGAAGAAGATCCAAATAGCATTAGTTTATTTGAATATCACAAACAAAGATAATCCACACAAGGAATGGGAATGCAACAGCTTACCAACAAGACAATGACTGAAAAAGACCGACCGCAACATAGGACTATATACATACACACAGACATACACATGCACACAAACACACAGGGAAGATAACAAGAAAACCAGAAACACCTGGGGAACTAATTAAGGGATCCAATGAAACAAAAGGACTAAAAAGGGACTTACAAACTATGACAGGACACTGGAACCTGAAAATACAACATCAAATCCAAACAAATGGAGAACATGTAACTGTAGTACACTGTAAGAAAAAAAATATAATAACAATACATGGAGAAATTGAAAATGTTCCCTTCAAGCCCTGGACATTTCATTCAACCGTAAAACAAAATACACTGAAATACATTATTCAAAATATGAGTAAAATACCTGAGAAAATCAATATAGAAAATTCCTTCATATTAACAAGCTACTTTATGCCATATTTTGGCAAACATTTCTTGGAGTGTATTTGAAAAACAATTTGTGAAAAGAACCCAGTTGACCTACAGTACTATTTATGCTTTTGATTCAAAGTGTGACACCATCGGTCACATGAAAAAGCCAACATGACTTGGCATACATTCATACCACATGCACACATCCTGTAGAACATATATATTAACAGTTCTTCATTAAATATAGTGCCTACTCAGATACTACCTATGCGATTTTGGACCCAGAAGTGGTTAACTATTACAGCTATTAAAAAAAGGAATGAGTTAATGAAAATCTTCCCTTTTGCATTAGTTTGTATTTATCATTTGCATTCATGTGCATTCAAATGTGGCACATCAAGATGTGCTGTGTTTTTTAGGTCTGCTTTTAATTAAAATAAATAAATAAATGGTTCTCCTGTGAGCTTTCACAACAAGCTGGAATATTTACACTTAAGTATTTGACAGACACTTGTATCCAAAATGCCTTGAATTTCATTCAAGGTATACTTTAAAAATAGTTCATGCATCCCTAGAAATCAAACCTAAACCTTAATGTTGTAAAGATGGGGGTAAACTTTACATTTCAGTCTTTTGTGGCCTTAATGTTGCTTTTTTGGTCATTTTTGCTTTACGGCTTTTTTTTTTTTTTTTTTTTAATTATACAATTTCATTTTTGTCGTTTTGAATTGCATCTGCTAAAAATAAAGCCGAAATCCATCTTTCTCAGGTCTGTTCGATAATCCTGTTGATAAAATGATTCGGTTCTCTCTGTACCAGTCTAATGCAGCCATGTGCTTCACTCAGGCTTATGGTTCTGATCTGAATGTCTTATTGTTCTGAATGAATCATCAGATGACATATTTATCCACCTGCTAAGACACTGACGCTGCAGGATTCTCTCGTCAAAAACCACACAAACACACACATGCTTTTGCACATATACACATGAATGCATATATGTATCTATGCTGATTCACACATTTATGCATATATACACACATGTGGAAAAACAAATGTGTGGAATCAAAGTTAAATGAAATGCTCATAAACTGATAAAAGAAACACATACTCAGAAAACAAGCAGAGAGCTGAAGATTGCACTGTCCTGGCAGGCATGACTATCTTTGAGCTTAACTCACACTAACACTCACATACACACCAACAGGAAATGAGCTTACTGTGTGTTTCATGATTGACAGCTGCTGTTATTACTATATACACCAGAGGAAAGAAAGAAAGAAAGAAAGAAAGAGTTTTTCTTGAAGACCGTTAAATCATAATTAGTTTTTTTGTCAGGGTCGTAAGGGATCATGCTACAAGTCAGAACATAATTTTTAAGTCATTTTTTCATCAAATTGCAGTTATTAAAAATGAAATGACTTGAAAGAAAACTGCATTATTCATATGCATTCATGGAGTCTTTGTGTTTGTCTTGCTGTACTGTGAGGATGAGTAGAAGTGCTGTGTAAAACAGCAGTGAGAGCTCAGTCTCTTGCCTGTCTGTGATCTGATTGTTTTGACGTTTCTGAAATGGACTGAGAAATGTGCTCCAATGTGCTGATGGGAGGAGAAGAGAGTAGATTGATTAAGAGGAGAGGAAATGAGAGGGAATAGAGAGGGAGGAGAGACAGAGCGAGAGTGAAGGTAGATGTTTGTTCAGCAGTAATGCTGCTCGGAATGTCTAAATTTCCCCTTCCTACTTATGTAGAAATCAGCAACAGATTTGATGTTTCTTTACTCTTTAGTACCTTGGAATTATTAAATGGAGCATAGCATACCTTTTCTTGGTTCATCATGATGGCATCGTCAGCATTTGCTCAAGCAGTCTAATTACATCATCAAGATTTTGTTTAACGTCAAGCTAATGCTGTGTTCAGAATGGAATATTAGCATCCTGAATATTAGATATGTTTATTGTGTCTTTATAAAAAAAAAGCTCTACTGTAAGAGTAAGCAAGCAGTGTAGACAGATGATAGAATTATGAAAAGCCAACACTCTGCATTATCTGAACTGCAGTTCCAAAGTAAAGAATAATGAACTTGGCGAAGCTAACGTCTCCGATCATTAACTAGGCTCAACTCAGCAAAAATCCACCACATAAGAGATGGAAAAAACTATTTATTACAAATCATTGGGCCTCATTCATGAAACACGAGCAGAACAAATTTTTGTGTAAATCGTTCGTAAAGCTGTTCTGATGTAAATTTTCGGATTCATGAAAGTGTTCGTATTTTCAAAATGTTAGTTGGTACGAAAGATACACCTGCTCCCTTCCATGTGTAAATGGTGCTAAAACATTCTGTGTTCTTTTTTGCAAACTGATGACACTGAATTTTGATGCACTGCCATCATAATATTTGACAAGTTTGCTTGCTCTGGTTTTTTTTTTTTTTTTAGCTGGGAGTTGATAAACTGTTTAGCTTTGGGTAAAATGCAGCGCTTGTCACTGTCACTTTTTACCCAGCCGTCCAATCAGTGGAGGAGGGGCGGGACAAATACGAGGCTACACCGACCAATCATCCTACTTGTACAATAGTGATGGGAAGTCCGGTTCTTTTCCGCAAACCGGTTCTTTCAGACAGTTCGTTTCAATGAACCGGTTCAAAAAAACGGTTCATCACCAGGCCTGGATGAAAATACACATTCAAATATATAAAGTCAGTAATCATAACTTCAGTCAGTTAAAACATCATAATCATGATCTGAAGAGTTTACAATTAAGTTTTGCAACTAAGCACTCAAATACAGTAACAGGCAGTGATGTGCATACCAGGATTTAAGTCTTGAAGATATAAAGCAAATAAATTAGTTGTCATCAGCGCAGAAACCACAATCCACTTACTATACATAATCCATTGCGATTTATTTGTTATTAAATAAACGTACGTTTCGCCAGATTGCCCTTCATTCAAGTCTTCGGTTTACCCGCGCTCATAACATTAGCACAGAATCAGTTGTCCAAAAGAACCAGTTCGGTTCAGACGTGCTGTGTCAGTCATAGTAGGCAATCTGTTCGGTATCTTCACGCTGAATCACGCATGCGCAGTATCATCAGCTCATCGGTTCTCAAATCGGATGCGTCCAAAAGAAACGGTTCTCGGTTCAGTATACTGCTGATCCGAAAACCGATGCAACCGGTTCTTGGCTCGAGAACGAGAAACGCTCTAACCAGCACGCTGCAAGCACGTTCAGTATATCATCAGCTGCTCTAGCCTACTCGTGTTCATGTTCTGTTTACTACAAACTCAATTTGTGAATGTGTCATCGTTATATATCATCAGCTGCTCTACTCGTGTTCATGTTCTATTTACTACAAACTCAATTTGTGAATGTGTCATTGTTAACTATAATTACAGTACAGGTATTTCATAAATCATCCCTTATTCCTATTAAACATAAAGTATTAATTATTGTCCAACTTCCCTGACAAAGCCCTTTGGCCTATAACCTAACAGAATCTTCAACTAAACAAAGTACACAGATTAGATACATTCATCTTTTTTAAAAAAGTAAAATAAAATATATTTATATTATCACACTTTCTGATGTTTAACAAAATACTTGGATAACATGCTTTTCATCCTCTTGAAAAATAACATGCATGCGCAGTATCATCAGCTCATCGGTTCTCAAATCGGATGTGTCCGAAAGAAACGGTTCTCGGTTAAGTGTACTGGTGATCCGAAAACCGATGCAACCGGTTCTTGACTCTACAAAGTCCCTCCTTCCGACAAGCGCAGTCTGCTCTGATTGGCCAGCTGACCCAGTGCATTGTGACTGGCCGAACACCACAAGCACGCGTCGGAAATGTAATGCCCCTTACCATAATCGCGTTTCAACTTTCAAAGTAAATATCAAGAATGTCGTTAGTTTTACCATCAGTTCAAGCCCGAAAGGGCAACAGAGTCGCGTGACAGACACAGTGATGATGCAGTACACAAGCCACGGTTAAGACAGCTGACATGCTATGATTTCAGACAGGCAGTTCACTCTCCTGTGATGTGACCCGGTTCCCCTCACACACACACACACGACGCGTTACTCTGCGCTGCGCAAAACTCCGCATTTGAACAGTCAAACCAATGATTCCTAATTGTATCTACTTCCGGAAGGCCAAATAAAGTGCTTTTGCTTTCGCACTGAAATCCAGCGTCTCCCTGACATGACTGCTGTCACACGACTGCTGTTCCTGAAACCATGCCTTCTTTCTTTGCGTGCACATTTGGGTGGCATTTTGCTAATATTTCCACATAGTGACATAGATATGTGGGGGCGTATTAGAACGAGCCATTTTATGTATGCGTGGCTGACTCTTAACTTTTATAAAGATAATCTCTTTGGATTTGAGACTTTAGTCTTTGCAACTTTACAGATCTTCTTTATGCACCAAGAGCTTGTAGCACTCCAAAGAGAAAGGAAAACTTGAAATCGCATCATATGACCCCTTTAAGTAATTGTTGGATTAATGCTTACTGGAGATGCGAAGCGTTTCAAACGATTCAGTCCGAATTGGTGAACTGGTTCAACCGATTCACTAAGAAGAACCGGTTAAATCGAACGATTCGTTCGCGAACCGGACATCACTATTGTACAACAACTGAACAACAATAGAGAAGTTAACATTGCTGGTTACTGCATTTTTATATTCAGTAATATTCTTCAAAATGAGATGCCGTGGATATTCCAAATTATAGCAATCAAAGCGTCTCAGCTGGAAAAACGCTGCGCCACCAAAGCGTCCTCCAGCACCACCAGCTGGCCGTTTTCAGAAGAGCGCCTGACATTTTTCAGCTGGCTAAAAACGCTTGGTGGACACAGGTTATTTAATATTTATTGTTAGGCATATGGCCTATCAGTCTTTTTTGCATTTATGCAATACTCGAGCCTATGGAAGAGGATTAGGGCCACGCAATAATAAAAAAATGAAACCATCTCGAGAAGCTGTTAAATTGAGACAAAAAAATTGTTATTTCGTGAAAAAAAATCGAAATAAAATGTTAAGATTAAACTCGTTAAATTTTGAGAAAAAAGTCGAAATAAAATGTTGAGAATAATCTCGTTAAATTAAGAGAAAAAGTCATTAAATTTCGAGAAAAAAGTCGAGAATAAACACACTTGTGTCATGTTCATTTGATCTCGTTGAATGGTGTTATTTAGTCAACTGGGTTCGAGCCTGTCTTTTGCCAAACTCGCTTTTCTTCTTTTTCTCATGAAATATCACATCGAAAAAGTGGAAATCAATTACTTAACGAGTGTTTAATAATAATGTATTAAATTAGGGGTAGGCAGGCTATAGGGATGGCTTTGTTATAACAATAAGGCAGCATCTTAATAATTTCAATAAATCAATAATTGTTATTAAAATCAATGTTATTATTGCATCCTGTTAATGTACAACAATACTGAAGTGCAAATAGTATCTGCCACTATTTATAAGTATAAATAGAATCTAATTTGCTACTATTTAAACTTATTGCAAAGATCTGCTACTTTTACATAACGTAAATAGAATGGCTATTTTCACTTAGTGTAAATAGCACATATCTAAAATGCTGCTGTTGTCACTTAGTGTAAATAGTAGCCTACATTAGTGTTAATTTTGTTAACGAAGACTATGACGAAAAATGTTCGTTGACGAGCTTTTTTCCCCTGACTAAGACGAGATGAAGAGGAGACGACAATAAGGTCAATAAACGATAACTAAGACTATATCAACATGCAATTTTGTTGACGAAATAAGACGAGACTAAAATGTATTTAAAAAGAGAAAAACTTTACCAAAAACTTATTACAAAAGTTTATTGCAGACTGCTCTACATGCCTCTACTACGCGAGCTTTCATGAGTGCAGTTGCCAGATATCAAGAGTTCTAATTCTAAGAATCCTCTCAGAGAGCTCATAATTTAGCTTAAACATTTCTACGTAGGAGTTTTAGCTTAAGAGCAATTCAGGACCAATCTGAGAGCAACTCTGAGCGAGGAAAAGGCAAAAACTTTCATCTTTGGTGAGGAATCGGGACTGATCCTGTTGTTACGTTCACACAGCAGCAGAATACGGCTGTCAGTTGACAGACCAAAATCAACACTGCTGCAAAGTTGCATTTTTCCAGTTGCCAAATATGTTAATGTACAGCAGCCACATTCACACAGCAGCAGAATACGGTTGTCAGTCCTGTATTTGAGTCCTTAACATGGTTACGTTCACACAATACAGTTATTTCCGGGGGTGACAACTGCATTCTATAACCGAACTCACACCTGTCTATTTTCAGGAATCACAACCGCATTCTCAGAAAACGCGCTGTATGAACTGGACAACAGTGCGAGAGAGCATCATCTGGAGGTTTTAGATCCAGTCACTGTTCTCCACTGGAGCAGTTTCCGTCAGTTTTGTGTTCTGTGTGTGACTCAAATTCAGTATCATGCGCGAGATGCAGAAAAGGGCGCGATTGCATATATGGGCTTGACTCTCATTGCACGTTCATACAGCCAGTATTTGAGACGCTACAATCAAGAGTTCTAATCCCCGAATCAGAGCTTCACTGTTAAATTCATACACTCGCGCCTCATTGCGGAAGCGCCGCCGCCGCTGATGATCTGAAAACGCCGACAAACAAGCTGGGCCCGTATTCTTAAAGATTCTAAGAATCCTCTTAGAGAGCTCCTAATTTAGCTTAAAAATTTCTACGTAGGAGTCTTAGCTTAAGAGCAATTCAGAACCAATCTGAGAGCAACTCTGAGCGAGGAAAAGGCAAAAACTTTCATCTTTGGTGAGGAATCGGGACTGATCCTGTTGTTACGTTCACACAGCAGCAGAATACGGCTGTCAGTCCTGTATTTGAGTCCTTAACATGGTTACGTTCACACAATACAGTTATTTCCGGGGGTGACAACTGCATTCTATAACCGAACTCACACCTGTCTATTTTCAGGAATCACAACCGCATTCTCAGAAAACGCGCTGTATGAACTGGACAACAGTGCGAGAGAGCATCATCTGGAGGTTTTAGATCCAGTCACTGTTCTCCACTGGAGCAGTTTCCGTCAGTTTTGTGTTCTGTGTGTGACTCAAATTCAGTATCATGCGCGAGATGCAGAAAAGGGCGCGATTGCATATATGGGCTTGACTCTCATTGCACGTTCATACAGCCAGTATTTGAGACGCTACATACAGTAAGCTGCTGTTTGAACGGGACATTTCGAGACTGTAAGGAAATGCGGTTGTCAATCCCTAAAACTGACAGTGTGAACGTGGCCATAGTTAATGTAGTGATTACTTTCATTTCTAGCGCTATGGCATTTTTAAACTGTGTCGGAGATGTTAGCGTGTTTCTAATAATATCGGTCACAAACATGATCACTGCACGATCTAATGTGTCTATTAACTCACTGTCATGCATTGTGTGCAAACATGCATTTCTTCTCCCTCTTCATGTTTCGTTGATTTCCTCCACTGCTAAAGAAACTCTTAAGCCTCTTAAAAGTCCTCGTCAGTACTCCTAACAATTTTGGACCTTAAGAGCTCGTTTAAGGGTTAAATATGCTATCTGAATTACTTTTTTCTTTACTAGGATCTTTTCTTTAATTTTAAGAGGAAACACCCACATTTCTAAGAATTTTCTTAGAATTTTGTTACTAGGAGCAACACTTAGCACTAAGATTTTTCATGAATACGGGCCCTGGGCCCGTATGTATAAAACTTCTCAGAAATGCTCTTAAGAATAGTCTTAAGCTTTGACTTAAGTGTCAAAACATTCTTAGTAAAAAGTAGGACTTTGAAGAGTAGGAGACCTTTATAAAGAAGCTAAAAGCAACTTTCAGTAAAGTCTAAGACTGATTCTTAAGTGTTGACTGAGGTGACACTTAAGTATTGTGAACTAAAGACTACAATGATGTCAACACAAAATGCCTGCCCTCGACCTCTGAAATAGCCAATAGTGAGCCTGCCATCAATGGCTCCAACAACTCCAGGAAAGCCCACAATCCTCATAAAAGTGGCTTGTTTTTGCAGCATGGTTTGACGGTCAGTTGGAAGGTCAATGAACTGCCATATAGTAGTGTCCAAAATTGATGTCCGGCCTAGGAAATTTGACATCTTCACCCTTATTTAAAAAAAGTGTGTTAAACATTTTGTAAGCATGTTGCATAGTTGCTCAGAGTCAATTGTTTTATTTGTGATAATAATGCAATGAAACACCAAATTGTGCGGTCATAATTTTAGGCCATGCTGTCATACAAAGAAATTATGAACACGTGCAAAAACAAGAGCCCTTTATGAATCACACTTATTCTTAAGTCTAGGAATAGGAGTAAAATTACGTCTTTTTGACACACTTAAGACTACAATTTTACTCTGAGCGGCTTTATACATACGGCCCCTGGAGTTTAGCGATCTTTAATGAAAGCATCATTCAGCTGGTCAGTGTTCTGTCCTGAGATCAACTGTATTGTTTGCGATTGTGATCGCTGAATAAATACACTTACTCACTCGCTGTTGTTTTAATAGAGAAATAGCCTATTGCAATTATGGAATTAGTGGAATTATTAGGAATTTCACTGTTATAATATTTTTCGTTTGTGTTAGCTATTTTCATAATGTAGACAGGGAGATTGCATAAGTCTTTGGTGTTGATTTATATAATAAAAAGCCTATATTAAATCAGTACACTAGATGAGGTAAAATACACCATGTATGTGTCCACATTCTATTGATTTGTGCTTACTGAAGAAAGTGCAATACCTGAAATGCAAAAGTAAGATTTTCAAATGAGAACAATCATTATGATTATAATTTTGAGACTTTTTTTTTTAATCAGTTTAACCATTATACAGAATGATGAAAATGTGACTAATATTTCATTGACTAAAAAACCTGACTAAAATGCTCATACATTTCATTGAATAAACAAAAACAGTACGTTTGTCTAAATATGATAACTAAAATGTACATTTGAGTAAGACTAAGACTAAATTAAAAATGGCTTCCAAAATAATACTGCTGTACGGTTAATTAATAATAATCTTATTGCTAAAATGTCAAGTTTTCACTGACTAAAACTAGACTAAAATAATTTAGATGTTCTTGGACTAAAACTAGACTAAAATGTTGAGACTTTTAGTCGACTTAAACTTGACTAAAACTAAATAGGATAAGGTTGACTAAATATGATAAAAACTAACAAGGACATTTTAGCCCGGTACTAAGACTAAGACTAAAATGAAAATAGCTGACAAAATTAACACTAGCCTACATATAACTATTTTCACTGTAAATAGCATCTGGCAGGGGTGTTCAAAGTCCGGCCGCGGGCCAAATACGGCCCATGGATGAATTTCAAACGGCCCCCAGCTTGCCTATTGAAATGTAGGCTATTATATGTGGCCCGCCAATCATAATTTACAAATCATGCAGTTTCACAATGTCAACACAAGGTGACAGCACTAAATTTTAGGCCAGATGTATCAGTAAAACGTGAGTGACAACAATTTGATAACTCATATGCACTGTCATTTCTTTAGCGCACTGAAAGTGGAAGAGCGCTACTCGTGTGAAGCGCGCTGCACGGACCGTTATTAGCTCTGCCTAAAGACAACGCAGCGCGAGCTCAGAACAAATGCGTTTACTCGCAGGTCTCGATAACTGAACCATTGAGAATGTACTAGACACTCGCGACTGCCGCGTACCGTGTGAAAGGGCCTTTAACTGAACAGCGCTGTGAGAAGCGTTCGAGTTTGGAGCAGAGCTCTCCTATACAAACCACAGATGTCACAGTGATTTAAACTACTCTAAAGGCAGATGAAACCGCGCTGCCATTCTCAACAACACTGACGTGGAAAACAGGAGAACCACTGTGTAACAACAATGCACTTAGAATACTTTTCAATCCACAAATTAATATTTACAATGGATTTACTGTAGTAACACTAAATCTACCTAATTAATACATTATTATTAAATACTCGTTAAGCAATTGATTTCCACTTTTCCCATGTGATATTTGATGAGAAAAGGAAGAAAAGCGAGTTTGGCAAAAGATAGGCTCGAACCCAGTCGATCGTCTGTCATACGCTACTCCCGAGTGCATTATTCTCCAACCTGCGCCCCTACAGACACTAAATAATACTGTGCAATGAGATTAAATGAACATGACACGTGTATTTTTTCTTGACTTTTTTCTCGAAATGTAACGAGTTTTTTCTTGCAATTTAACGACTTTTTTTCTCGTGATTTAATGAGTTTATCCTCAACATTTTATTTCGACTTTTTTCTCGAAATGTAACAATTTTTTTCTCGAAATTTAACGATTTTTTTCTCGTAATTTAATGAGTTCATTCTCAACATGTTATTTTGACTTTTTTCTCGCAATATAACGAGTTTTTTTCTCGAAACATAACGACTTTATTCTCGAAATTTAATGAGTTTAATCTCAACATTTTATCTCGAATTTTTCTTGAGATTTAACGATTTTTTTCTCGAAATTTTACCACTTTGTTCTCGAAATTTAATGAGTTTAACCTCAACATTTTATCTCGACTTTTTTCTTGAAATTTAAAGTTTTTTTTCTCGAAATTTAACGACATTAATCTCGAGATGGTTTTATTTTTTTTTATTATTGCTTGGCCCTAATCCTCTTCCGTAGGAGCCAAACCTGAGAAAGTAGACCAGAATATTCCACGTTCCTGGACACGCAATTTGCGTAGCTGTAATTCATAGGCGGGGATTATGGTAATTGTGATTGAGCGTGCACGAGCGCCCTATTTACGAATCATTTGAATTCATTAACATACGCATGTTTAACTATCAAATCGGAAGTTTATGAAGCGTTTGTGAATCCGGAGGAGAGTTTTCGGGAAGGTCCGTTTTACACGCAAATTACTCAGAATTTACTCCTATATTTACGAATGTTTCAGGAATGAGGCCCATTGAGAGTAAACATTCCTATTACCTTGACTAAAGAGACAAATGACACTGGAAATAATATACTATATCAAAAGTGACAGAAAATACTATAGCCTACATTTAGTGGCTACAGCTGAATGCTTTACAGTATTGAATTAAAATATATTTCAAAAGATTAAAGCTTGTAATTTTAGTGGATAGTGGATACTAAAATTGATAGATATCAGTATGTTTTAAGGTAGAAATCAGCAACTCCACTATTCAGTTTAAAACAATATCATAAATCTTGTTTGAATGTTTTCTGTGACGGTGCATTCAATAGTTTGGTTTAAAAAGTTTTGCACATTATGAAATAAATTATTTTTGTGAATGTTTCAGTAATGTATGGTGCAGGTCACCATGCTCAGTATATTTCACCATATTGAAATGCAAGTGTTTCACTAAACGTCAAAGAAAAACCGCATGCTCATTAACTGTTGCCTCTGTAGATACTCCAGTAGTATAGTGGTGTTTGGCGATGCGAATAACAAAAATTTGACAATGGAACACACATAATATCATATGACCGGATAAGCAGAAAATGTCATGAGCTGATTTTTCCTCCCTGATTATTTCTAATATTGCTGTTCATGGTTAAGTAACTCAATAACTCTAGATATTTTTAACTGAATGATATGTGTAGTTGAAATAACCCTGATCTGTCTTTTATAATTAACATGTGTTATGTACCTTATGTGGAAGACATATGCGAATGCTTAATTACAGTCAAAAGAAGAGGAAGAAGCCTCATTTGATCACAGCTTTTAGAAAGATATCAATAGGCAACAGAACTGTTCCTAACATTTCTGCAACACTCACTGCAGTTCTGTGAACTTGTTTAGTTTTATTTTGTTATTAACACCTCTGCTAATACCTTAATCAATATGCGAATGAATGAATGTTAAATTATTAACGTTAATTTAGTCCGCAAATGCAGGTGGGGAATTTAATTTGGGAATTAAGGGTGACACATGGTTTAATTAAACATACACCTCTGAAGATTTATTTTATAGTTTGGAAAAGAGAAAAACAAAAACACTGCATGTATCCTCTTTGTGGCACTGTTAAGGTGTCGAAAGTCGACAATGTTTTTTTTGTTTTTTTTTGGATAATCAGATATTTTTAATAATTAATGTCATAATAGATTAGAAAAGAGCAAAAGCTTCTCTAACTATATGGCAGACAGCAACAGTTGCTAGATTGGATTGATCAGTAATGTTATTCAAATGGGGCTTAGTCAATTATAAATATACATTTTCAAGGAACTGAACCATCATTTGATCTCATTTACCACTTTAATGTCTTTCACATATTTTCAGTTGAAGATATTCAAATAGTAGTCTATGAAACAATGTAATATTAGATTAAATCTCGAGCTGTGAACGTTTGACCTGTATAAGCAGACTTTCATGTAGTTTTGATGTGAAGGAGGTCAGTTTGCCCTGCAGCATCCATTATAAAAGAGAAAAGCAGGAATGAGGCCAGTCAGCATGCATTGGGTCTACACTGCATGCATAATTCACATCTTCAGCTTTAAAAGCTTCAGGATCAGGAATGCCTGGCTTGGTAGCTGGGTTACCTCAGCAGCACCCTTTCTCTTCCACTCTCTCTCATTCACTCCATTCTGAGAGGCTGAGTAGTCCTATAATACGTGACAGTGGCTCATGCTAAGACCACAAGAATAGGCCGTGATGAAACTGTTTTATGCCCGCTGAAAGTGTGTATGTATTTGTGTGCAACTGTGTGTGTGAGTGTGCAAGGTTGTGATTTTTTAACTGAGTAGTACTGAGGCAAATTATGTTGGTAAGGTCTTTTTGTTAGTTGTTTTCCTATCTAAAATTAGCTTTGAAACAGCAAGAACATGAACTAGAGTGATGTCAGGATGTTGCTTTGTGATTGCTACGATTTTCCCACTCTGAGCAGTTATTAGCATGCTGCTATGCAGTTGCTAGGGTGCTTTGGATGGTTGCTACCCTAACCTTTCTCTGTGACATTATCATAATCATAGCACAAGCAGAATGAGTTACAGTTCAGTTAAATTCAATGCTTAAGGTCTAAAGTATAGTCCATTTGAGGTGTACATGAATGCAGGCGCTTGACATATGCGCTCTAGAAAATGTCATTTTTGTCTAGTGTCTGCGCTATTTTTACTACCGATAAAAATGTCATTGTAGTCTTTTAATATAAAGTTGCAGCTATCTCTTAACCCTTTCATAGAAGCGCTTGTCAGTGCGGGCGTCTGTTGTTGTTACAGTCTCCGCTGCAGTATTTTGTTGTTGTTCAGTCTCTTTAGTTTCATTTTCTACTGTACAACAACGGCCCAGGTCAGTGTTGCCACCTTGCGGAACAACTGATTAGTGCAAGTCAATGCGCATATGCATCCTGCACGTACATAGTATGTGGGCTTACAAAAATTGGATGGTGCACATACAGAGTGTGCATACTATTCTGGTGATGAAATTTGCGTCAAGCAAACTGTACACGGACCCTCACGTATGCGTAAAAAACAAAGTATACTTTGGCCTTTAGTTTGACAATATAGCCTTATAATACTAACAAGTAAAAATGTTACAGTACTACATCTTTAAAATAATAAATAATTGTATTATCAATAATGAATATACTTAAATATACAACATATTTAAATTCCATAAATTTATAGATTTTTTTAATTACGGAAGGAACGAAGGAGCCGTGGATAAACGAAAGTGTCATTTATTGAATCCAATACACAGGGTAAATCTACACTTGGAAGGGAAGGAAGACACATGTACACTGGTAGACCCGACAAAGAAGGAATGCGCAGACTGGAACTATAAATACATGACTTAACGAGGCAATTGGGAGGAACACAGGTGAACAGAATGACTATTTAAGAGACAACGAGAACAGGAACGACCAAATAAGGGAACATGAGGGAGAAACTGGATCACAGGGAGCACATGGGGAGCAAAACACAACAAAGACAGTCCAATCCTGACAGTTTGGTTCTACCAACATTTACTTACGTTTGCACAGACACTGAGATATTACAATATTGATATATTGACAGCATCTAAAGGTAATGACATACTGACTGTGTTACTGACAATAGAACCATTAAAGGGGTCATGATGCAATTTCAAATTTTCCTTTCTCTTTGGAGTGTTACAAGCTGTTCGTGAATAGATAAGATCCCTAAAGTTGCAAAGACTAAAGTCTCAAACCCAAAGA
>NW_015546103.1:101589-102526 GCF_001515605.1 Sinocyclocheilus anshuiensis | reverse complement strand
TGGAAAATAATGTGTTTTTTTAACCTTAAACCGCATAAACACATTGCATTACACCAAATACACAACATAATGTTCTTTTTAGCAACGTCATATGACCCCTTTAAATAACCAAAAAGCTCAACATATAATCACAAAAGGAATCAATTTTATCTAAATCTTCAGATTCCATACGATTGCAAGGAACAGACCCTGAATTGCTGCTTTAACCCTTTTGCACTGTTTGGTGTATTTTTTGACCCCAAATGATGTTTGCTGAAATAAAAAAAAAAAAAGTGCCCTTTATCTAAATGGCATGAGACTTTGTACGGTTGTCAACACATGGTAGCTCTACAAATAAAACATTTAACTGGATTGATATCTGGTTGTATGTTAGTGTGAAAAAAAAAAGTCACACTTGTGATGTTTGGGGTCTCTGGAGACCCCACATTGAAATGAATGGGGAAACAATAAAATCGATACCTTTACTTTTGAATTTGTCAAATAAAATCAATAAATCCACCACAATGCAGACCAAAATTAAGTGGCATCCATTCCACATGTTCACAATGCAGAATGATTATTCTCGCACACACACACACCCCAACAAACACCCCCACCCCCAAAAATCACCCATGGACATCAATGGGAGACTATAAAAATATTGATTTTTTTGTTACATAATTTTGTCAAAAATGTCAGTTACAATGCAGAAAACACACAAAATCTGAAGGGGGTGACATCACAGCACATCCACAATGTAGAAAAAACACACACAACCCCCATCCCACAAACCCATAAAACCCACTAGTAAGAAATGACAAATTTACATGACATGAGTGGCTATCTCTTACATAATTTGTCAAATAAAAATGAGCTACAATGCAGAACACACACAGAAATGATGGAGGGACACCACAGCACATCCACGGTGGAGAATAAATGCAAACACAAACACACA
>NW_015546103.1:88532-101069 GCF_001515605.1 Sinocyclocheilus anshuiensis | reverse complement strand
ACACACACACACACACACACACACACACACACACACACTAATACACACATATAACACCACATGCAGGTTTGTAATCATGTGTCATAACTGCAAAAAATGCTATTTCAGTACAAAGAGTCAATTTTGTACTGAAATGACAGGGTAGTTTTATATTATTACAATAATGATGTTATAGTCTCTTAACATTAATCTACTGTAATAAAAAACAAAACAAAAAAAAAAAAGTGAAAAGATCTATACCTATGTGGAAATGGCAAAATGAGCCACTGAGTAATGCTCTAGTTTCTTTCTAGTTAAAATTTCATGTTTTGTTTTTATTTTAAAAGTGTTTGTTTTCAAATAGATGGAAACAATTTGGCATTAAACTATGGCACATTGGCCATGTTATCCTCATGAATTAAAATTATGAATGTGAAACTTTTATAAAGTGAATTATACATAAAAAGCTGTTTTTATATAAAAACGTATGAAACATATTTTTAATTTAATATATTTAATATTTAAAAAAAGTATCATAAATCCTCCAAAAACTGCACAAATGTGGAGTAAAAACATTAATAAACTGAGTAAAAATACATTTGTTAAAAAAAAAAAAACTATTATTTTGTTACAAAATTACATTTTGTTGCCTGGGGTCTCTGGAGACCCCATTAAACAGTATGAGTGTAACTCCCAAATGAACAGTGCACAAGGGTTAAGAAGCTTTATGAAAATAAAGTAGGGCTGTCAGTTTAACGCATTAACTTAATTATTTAGTTATGAAAAAATAACGCAATTAAAATATTTTAACGCACTGGCCCCGCCCCCAGACCTGTGCGTCATCTTGCATTTCATACAGTTGATTGACTGTTGACAAATATGATGCAGGGCAACAGCTCCATAAATGCAGTTATGCCCTAAAATTCAAGATATTGGTGCAAAAATGACCCTGTATGAGTTTTTGTCTCATATTTATATCATACGATAAGCGATATCACACTAGCAGCGAGAGCAATATCAGACGAGTGCTGTTAATGTCCAAATACCACGAGTGCAAATGTGATTTTATATAACAGTTCAGTAGAAGTTGATATTGCGTTATATTTTAAACACAATATTATGTGTTTTTGCTCAATTTTGCAAATAATAGGCTATATTACCTTTAAAGTCATAGCAGAACTGTTGTGCGTCTCCGAACAACACAACTGTGTTTAGTTTCCGAATGAATCCGCGTTTTGAACGAATCGTGTGAACCAATGATTCAAAGCCCAATTCATAGAGAGCCGTTTACCATCAGCTGTTTGAATTGAATCGAATGAAGACATTTACCGCCACCTGCTGGCAGATTTATTTTCTTATTTAGAATATAATTTCATAAAAAAATAAAAAAATAAATAATAATAATAATAATAAACAATAAAGGGATAGTTTACCCAAAACAATTACATTCTGTCATCATTTACTCACCCTCATGTCGTTTCAAACCTTTTTTTTGTGGAACATAAAATAAGGTATTTTGAAGACTGTTGCACAAAGCTGTTTTGGTTAATGACTTTCATTGTATGAACAAAAAATAAGATGAAAAAAAAAACAGAATTTATGTTGAATCAAATAATTAAAATATTTATTTCTAAAGCTACAATGTGTAATGTCTACTTGATACTTTCTAATTTAACACAAAAATAGCTTTAGATAATCTTTTGTGGGTATTTTCAGTCAAATTTATTTTGCGATTTATTAGATTCATTAATCGAAACATCATGTAATTAATTAGATTTTAATCGACTGACAGCCCTGAAATAAAGCAAAATAAGTTGCAATCAACCATACCAGGATAAACTGAAATTCACAGTTTTTCAACACAACTTCTGCTCTCGAATTTGAAGGCTGCTATTGGATCATTGAGAGTAAACATCATTTTATGGGACTATGCAACACTTAAAAAAAAACTTATGACATACTAGCTACGTTCTTTAAGATCATATGGTGCAATCGGATTAAGTACAGAGTTAGTTTAAAACTAGCTAGTAGTTACTAAGCTTCTAGTTTGGACTTTATATTTCAATTTAGATATGAACTTACAAACGGCTGGTGCAACCCCTACCCTGTTCCAGAACCTTGTCTCATAGACTTCCATTGTTTTTAACTCTAAACATTTATTTTACAAACTACATCAGATCCGTTTTGATTCGATGTTGTCTTTAAACACCTGCTAAATGAATGTTGACATGGCACAGACATCTGCTCCAGCTCTCGTGCAGAGATCAAGTTCTGGCTGAAGACTCCGGCGAGATGAACAGCATATGCAAATGATCTGTCCTCCATCAGAACAACTCAATGCGCTGAGCATCAGACTTTGACTGTGCTTCAACCCCCCTGAACCGGCCATGATTACCATGGTAACGTGAAAAGAGAGGAAAACAGACAGAAAGGGAAAGCATGGCATACCTGGCACAGGGCACCTACAGGATGCCAGCCCCTCTTCCTGCATGTCAGGGAACAGGGGTATCTGGCATGTTGTGTGTTGCCATCTGGAGGCCGGAGGGATGCCAGCCATGCTCTACCTTTGCCAGCAGTGGGAATGAACTCAACTCACCAGAGTGAAAAAAAAAATATATATATATATATAATGGGAAATCATTTTATAGTGAGAGAGGAAAGCTGTCAGACTTTACTCTGCTATGGAAAAGATAAAGAATACTTTCCCTATCTCTTTATTCTTCCATCTCCAAGGCAGAGATGAATGTGAGCGAGGGATACAATATGACTTAATGGGAGGAATAGATGTCGGTTAAAGCACTATGGCCTGCAGCTCTGCACACAATAATAAATAAATAGGAAAAGTGCTGCTGTCATTGTGTATGTGAGATGATAGCTCTTTACCACATTTCTGAATCACCACCTGAGCTCAGTGCACTCCAATAATGCTGGACAGGTTCTGTTTGTCCTACAGTATCTTGCCCCAGTGGCTCATTGGGTAGCACTATTGCTTCACAGCAAGAAGGTCCCCGAATGGAGTGCCAGCTGAGCCAAATAGCAGTGTATGGAGTTGGTTTCTCTCTTTCTCTCTTTCTCATTATCAGAATTATTTTTAATTAATTTTTAATTATTTTTATTAAGGGGATATATTTGCCCTCTGAAATCAATTTCTATATACATTCTTTACCTTTGTAAGGGCAATTGTTATCATTAAATGTATCTGCATTGTCTATTATGCCATATCTTACATTTAACTAATCACTTAGTTCAATCAAAATACTATATAGACTGTTACCAATATAATGTTATCAACATCAACATATTTACACCGCAAAGGTAGAACAAGCTGCATCTGACATGGCATTAATAATTATTTACACAATACTGTTTAATGCTGCGCAAAGGTGGCATGCATGTATTTTCACAACAATTACATAATGTAAAAAGCCTACCTAAAGTATATATATATATAAAACAGGAACTCATTACATGTTAGGTTTGAAATATTATCACAAAATCATTATTGTTGATTTTTTGCTGTGGATATTGTATTACTATTGTGTTACTAGAATGTTCATTAATAGAATACATATAGAACATTTTTGTGTTTGGGGAAACTGCGTGTCATATTCTGACTACACAGACAACCCAATGTTTTATGATTGTTTATGAATTTGTTTACTGCTTTTTACATATGAAAAAAAAAATCAAGACTTTACTAATTGGCCATTGGATCATTCCACGAAAACAGTACCTTATCCACTTGGAAAAATTAAAAAATAAAATAAGTTTAATCAACATTTTTTAAATATCCATGAAATGAAGAGACAATAAATGACAAGAAATTGTATTGTCCCATCTCAGGCTATGTAATTTATTATTTTATGACTATTTTTCTACCTCATGTTTTGGTATTTTTGTCAACCCTGTTACAGACAGAAGCGTTACTATACTATAGTTTAATTAGAACTATGTGATAGTTTTCACATATATGAGTAGCATTTTAGTCCTTCTTTTCACTGGAATTGTTTACATTTTTTTTTTTGTCATTCAGATGACCAAGAACATCCTAATTTTGGAGTATGACCACATGCCAATTGGGAAAAATATATATTTTTACAAGAGAGATATTAAAAAAGGTCTTTGTCCAAAATAAAATATAGTTAAAGTTACATTGGAAAAACCTGGAAGGCTGTATCAAATATATTTTTTTACAATTTATGAAATTAATGACAGTAACAGGATTGACATCACAGTCACAGGACTGACCAGAGTAACAGGGATGACAGGACACACATTCTTCAGCACACTGCACATATTTGTTTACATAATACTGTACAGGTTTACAATTAATTGCATTATATTGTTTTGCACTTACTTAGCATAGTTGTATGACAATAGTACATTTTTCAGTTTAAGTCAGTTCATTACATTTCTAGGAGATCTAATGTCTTAAGGGTATTGTAATTAGATAATGTGTCCATCTGTATGTGTTTTGTTCATTTACGTAGTTGCATTTTGTGGCTTGTATCTATAGCAAATAACTTCAACACGTCTTTTGTCCTTCAGTATTTTTATTATTTGAGATATACCTTGAGAACAGTAGTTGCTTTCTTCTTATAGGAAAAGGTCACTGTTAGATTCTATGTCCTCTTCTAGTTTTCTGTTTGAAGAGTTTGTTCCTTTATGTTATTCCTCGGAGACATAAAACATTGTTCCTTTACACTCTCTCTGCTGTCTCTGCCTGTACGTTACACTAAACTCCAGAGCAAAACCTTCACTGCTCAGTGTATTTCTTATTTTCCTAAAATTGTTTTACATCTGTTTTTTCAGGCAAAATGGCATCTATGGTAAATATATATATAAAAAAAAAATTTGTGTTGCTAGCGTTAGTTTCTCTCTCATACTGTACATATACTGTAGCTAAATTGGTGAAGAGCAAATGTCACACAGACACATTCTAACACCAGTCTAACTTATTAGCCACTATCAGAGTTCAATCACCCATCTGTGCATTATTACTTCTATGACTCTGATAACTAACTGAATACATCAGCACAGAATGAATTTGTAGACAAATATCCTGTAAAGTTTGCAAAATTAAATTTTACTTTTATATTTCAGTCAGAAAAAAAGAAAGACAATGTTAAAAACTGTTCAAGGACAAAGGAAAACCCTCACGAGAAACATGCTGTAAGGGCATAACTGTCATTATCAGTCATCAAACCATAACACAAAGTATCTAATTCTTGTTGATGTGTGTGTGTCAGATGTGGGATCCGCCTGAGTGATCTCCGTACCTGATCACACAGCGGGACACAGTCCTTTCATAAACAGCCAGCAGAATATCTCTACTGCCAAATGAGGACTGGGGATTGGCTAATTATAACCATATTATCATAACAGTTTAATATTCATGTAATTATCCATGTGAATAATTATGTGACCATGTTTATACTTTGATAATGGCTTTTAACCGGCACCACATGGAGATGCTTTATTTAGTTTAATAATAATTGACTGACAGTCAGACAGAGACACATGTCCCGAGGAAACATCTCCCCCAAATTCTCATTCTCCAAAAAAATGATTGCTATAATACAGTATTAAAAAACGACTTGGACTTTTTTTCCCATTAAAATTAGAATACAATAAATTCAGTGCAAGAAATAATACAGCTGTGCATTAAAAACACACTTTACATCAAAACGTTTTAAACAACTTTCTGATTGCTTTTATAACTATTTTGAATGCAGCTTTTATGATCTTTTAATTGAGAGAATACACAGACTATTAATACTGATTAAAACTGCCTAGGCCTATTGGCGGAAAAAAAACCGTACCTCTACCTAATTTTTATGTATGTATGTTTGTATGTATTTATTTATTTACAAAATTCCAAAAACTTGTCTAAACATACATTGCAATTTTCAGGTTAAATGACAGCTAGTGGCAGTGAAACACCACTTTTCACACAAATTATGATTACAAGAGCAGATTATCAATTAATAAAGACTTATTTTCACGTGATTCCTTGCAAAATACAATGTTATAAGCTCAAAACATTTTTATCATAGTGCATGATTTATGAATTAATACAGATCGATGTTTGCATTACATACTGTAATAAGCTCCATATGTATGGCTTTTCTAATGTAGAAAATTTGCTTTGTAGCTCACCCATGGCACTGCACTTACAATATGAGTAGAAGGATCACACTTTATTTTAATGTCCAATTCTCTCCATTAACAAACCATTAACTGCAACTTTTGTCTCAAGAAACTCCTAATTTGCTGCTTATTAATAGTTAAGGTTGTTGTTAAATTTAGGTATTGGGTAGGATTAGGGATTGAGAATATGGTCATGTAGAATATGTGCTTTATAAGTACTAATAAACAGCCAATGTTAATAATAGGCATGCTAATAAGCAACTAGTTAATAGTGAGAATTGGTCCCAATACTAAAGTGTTACCAGTAGAAGTTTTGTAAAATGCGAGTCACGATAAAAATGCTCAAAGACTCGTAGAGGCAAGATAATATAGTATATGGCTGTTTCACCAAATGCATTTTTATCATACATTTGCTTTTGTTAAAAGGTTAATGTAGCATTTTGTATAGGTGGTATGTTATTTTCATATGTGATTAAACTTAGCACCACTCACATTTTTGCACTGCTGCAATATGCACAATAATCAATTGAATAAAGTGTTGCCAGATTGACATTCATCTGTTTCAAATCAAACTAAATACACTTTTAATGTCACTCACTGGATATTTCACTTCGAAAGTGTTGCGAAACATGCAAGTACTGTAGCAACGATATAACATTTGGAAGAATTTACATCACAGGTACATTTCCAGTGAGCCTGGGTTGGTTTAAATTGTACTAAAGGCAAACATTAAAGGGATTAAAAATGGATGTACACTTACAGATTAATCTTAAATTTCATGACAATTATTTCACAGTGCAAAGAAATATTTATTGTCTTAAAGAAACGGGCTTAAATTTTATGCTAAATTTTCTGATGACACTTTCAGTTGAATTGATGGCTAATAGTAATTTCAATTCCTGTTGTGGAGGATGCGGCAGACTAACAATGTCTGACGTACTTTACAGCATCACTCTACCACTGCCGTCCATAAAATTTAATCAGTTCTTTAAAACAGCAAAAGTGCACTGAACTTCACTGCATACCTACTGTAGTTTTAACACTATTCTCCATCTTTGGATCATTTGATAAATTACTGCTGCCATGTACACAAACAACCCTTTTAAATGACTATCCTTGTCTGTTATTTTAAATGCACCAAGCAAGTTTTGTAAATAGGGCACAGTATATTTGTCTAATTTACATAGAAAGGCAGCTTGTTTGCACTGAAGATAATGACAATGACTTGAAATGCTCACAATGCAGTGCTATTTTGCGCCTGGTTAAATTATCTTGTGGCTGGTTATTAACTAAGATGCAGGTTTTTGCACTGGAATACTGAGCCAAAACGCAGCACCAATGTTTGCCATATTTATACAACAATATAAAACAATCATATTCATTTAAATAGTTGTATGATGTCACATCAAACCTCCTTCTGTCCATCTCTCTACCCAGATTTAACGGAAAATAAAGTGTTACTATTAATATATTCTTTTAAGGAAACTTTGTTCAGCAGAGCATGAATCCTCTCCTTTCAGGCTATGCTATCGTCCTATTCCAGTTAAATGAGCTGAAATAATGTGCAGGAGCGAAAACACTTGGAAACTTTGGGAAATGCTCCTCCTAGGTCTTAGTGAGGTTTGCTGAGGTGACCCTAACAAATCTGCTTTTGAGAGGAGTCAAGAGCCAATTCAATGCAGACGCAAACAGAAGAACATTAGAACTGCCCGTCAACGTGGCTCTTCCCTTTAAACACTTATCCTCCTTCATCTCTTTGCCAGGGAAGTGTGGTGTCAAATCCAGCTGGAGGACACAGAATCCTGCAGACATTGACATTCCCTGATCAGCACAGGGGAAATGTTCCATCTGAAGGCGCCTGGCCAGCATTTATTTATCATCCTGACAGGAAACCGACATTAGTCTGACATAAAACTCACTTTAGTTATTATATCATTGCATACATTTACATTACATTTACATTTAGTCATTTAGCAGACGCTTTCATGCAAAGCGACTTACAAATGAGAAAACACTATGAGACAAGAAATAAATACACTTACGATCTGCTTTTAACTTCCGCTGATTGACTGCTTCTCTCAAAGAGTATTTCTTTACACTGTCTTTTGCTAGCGCTTGAACGCACTTTACTGTTTATCACAACAAGGGATTGACTCCCTTTTGCAGCCAGCCTCTAGCGGCCAGTTGACGAATTACAGTTTAAGTCACTTCCGTGTTGGCTTCATGAGAGAGAGCGGGATGTTGCCGCTTGAAACAAACAAGCGTTTCCTTGTGTAGGCTAAATGAAAATTTAAAAATAGATAACTAAAACCAAAACCGAAGGAAGTGGGAAGTTGAAAAACTAACTAGAATAAAGTAAGAAACAACCTAAATAACCTAAATAATACCTGTTTGTCTGTTTAGGACATCCCACACACAGATGGCCATGTGGATTGGGACACAGGCAAGGCTGCTGATAATGATGCTGATTTACATCTCATATAGCAGATTTATTTTAAAACCTCTTAACGATGCTTAAACATATTAAAATATGCACGCCTCATCTGCCAAAGTTGATGGCTTTGGTTCTGTGTCATTGACATGACAATCAGTGCAAGTCTTGTTTCCCATTAGCTGTGTTCAAGAATCAGCAAGCAGCAGATGCATTGAGCTTAAAAGTAGTCTGATGTGGTTGATATTTTTGTGGACAAATGCAGCAAGATATGACCATTTTAAAAGTAAATTTATAATGCAAAATTTGAATCGCTTTCGCTGCAAGACCTTTGACAGAATAAAGACTGGCCAATTTGTACTTAAAGTCGTAAATTACAAGTTCCCTGTAGAAACTTTTAACTAGAAAATGCACACTGTACTATCCAACCTCTAACTGTGGACATGATACTTCAGCATTATCTGTGCAAAATCACCCTTTTAATGTCTTTTTATTGAATGGTATTGCTAATTGGTAGCACTTTATTTTGATGGTCCCCTTTATAAAATATGTTGTCTATAAGTAACTCAGCAACTATGTCGACTTTCTCTCATCAGAATATTAGTAGACTGTCTGCTTAATATCTGCTAACATTTTAATTTGATGGTCCTTCAACAGACATTCTATTGACTATAAGTAACATTGCAAGTACAAGGCAACCTATTCTACTAACCCTAACCATAACATGACAGTCTACTAATATTCTAGTGAACTTACATGTATTTGCAACGTTACTTATAGCAATAAAATGTCTAAAGGAGACCATCAAAATGAAGTGTAAGTCTATAAACAGTCGACTAATGGTTAATCAAGTAGAGGAACAAACACATTCTGACATCACAAAGCAAGAATGACCAAACAGTGCAACCAAATTAATAATTATTGTCCCAGTGAATTCTGGGAACAGGGTCTAAACCACAAAACCATTTTCAGCATAGCATATTTGAACCCAAATGCAATTTCAATTCACCTATAAAAGCTTGGTGGTTTGGAAAAAAAGGATCTAAATATATCATAATGGAGCGATGCATTTGAGATGCATTACTGTATTACTGAAAGCCTTTAGAATAGTACGTAAATGGAAGTGCATATGTTTATGGTATGCATTATTTGAGGCTGAGACTATGGGACTGTTAACTTCGATATTTGATTTAAGGGTTATAAAATGTTATCTACATTTATTTTTCAAGATTTTCAGAGTAATTACTAAATATAAGCATTGTGGAGGACAGTATGTTAAATGTGAATGTACTGTATATGTATGCAACTAAATATTTGACTGATAGTATGGATGAGAATGAGGTTGAAATACATCAAAGTTTGATATATTGTTTCATTTATAGACATTATTCAGATGGACTGAAGCGGTACATTAACTTTATTATAATGCAGATTTCCCTTTTTTTCCCTGTCTTGTTTTGAGCTGATGTTTTTGTGTCCTTTGAATGAAACCTCTCCTGGCAAACATGCTGTCATGCTTGACTGAATTGCCTTTAATTATTCTCACCTGAGGGCCTGGTGTTAGATTTAATCACTGTGTGGGTTGCATTTCTTTATGTTTATATTTATGTTTAGGTTAAAGGGTAAAAAGCATCACAAACATAAACATTTAGATCTGTCTGGCGGCAAAATGTCGCCCCCCCAATGGCAGTTCACACAAATTATGTGACTTCCAACTTCAATGGCAGTTACTTTGCCGACGCATTAAGACCTGGAAATATATGTGACCTGAATGGTGCTGTCTGCTCTAAACTGACTGATTTTTGTGGTGCCATCAGCCAATCAGTGTTGGCATGACTTAATTTTCCAGTGACTAATTAGTCACATGGCATTTATGGCTCAGAACAACCTGGCAGCAGAACCGAGCACTCATGAGAAAAGATGGCCACAAGCAGGTTGTGTGCTTCCTGCGAGTTCTGAACCAGCTGAGCAATTGCTTTTGAAATGAATGGTAACACTAATGGATAGCTTTCTATGGGCATTATAGACCCCACTGGTTTGAACCCATGAACCGGAACTGAGATACCAAGAAACCATATCATCACTGTGTCCTTGAGTAGGACACTTAACCCCGGGCTGCTCTAGAGGGACCATCCATGTAATTAGTGCAAACAGTGTCTGCTAATTGACAAATTACCAAAATACTATTGGATAATTTTCCCAAATCCAATCCATTATGCCAAAAGAGGAGCAGCTGGTGGCACATTAGCATCTAGAGCTGATTGGGTTTCTTGCATTAATGTGTAGCTCTCACATGGAAGACTGCAGTCATACTTGTATTTGTGGCAATAGGCAAGATCTGGGCTGCTAATTTGGTGGAACTAGTTGGGCTGTCAGCAGCTTATGGCTTATAATGGTCACTTACTTTACTTTACAACTAAAGGAACTAAAGTGTTTTTCACAAGACTGTCCTTGCGTCATTTCAGTTATTGCCATTTCCCTTGTGAATGTGTCTGATTGTGGCGCAGAGCTAAATATGGCACTGTTCCAAAACCTAATGAGTTGTAAACCTAGTGCCTTGCTGTGTACTACCTGAAAAAAAAAAAAAAAAAAGCAACTGATTTGAAGTGCTCTGCATGCAGAAACTGGGTGCATAATAGCGCTCCTCATGTGAAGCCCACAGGAGACTTGACTCACAATTGTCTCTAATAAGTTTGATGTTAGCATGTTTCTAGGCTAACAACATGAGACTCTAATAACTACAAAAATATACAGCACATGATTTTCAATTACATCTTTTATAATGAAATGTCAGTATTTTTAACATAATCAACATGTCCTACTTGAAGTCATGTTCACCTTTTACCAAATTATGTTAGAGCAAAGACCACCCTTACGAAAAAGAGGGTAATGCAAATAATTAAACAATTTTAGAAATACACTATATTATGTATTCCTATATATGTGTTCCTGTACATGAGTTCAATATGTTCAATATATTTATACACATGCAGTACCATCTCGTATCACATGTACTTCTGTATGCTGTGAAGTGTATTAAAATAAAAAAATAAAATAAAATTATATACATTATGATGTAAATCTACTGTCACATATTTTTCAATATATGAAAAGCAGCAATTCCATATGTATTATTCAATATATTGTAACATACTAATAAAATACATTATTCTGTGTATTTTCAATATACCGTTTAATCATTTAATATATTGATCATTGAATTAATATATAAGGAAATATATTTTCTTTCTGTAAGGGCAGCATATCCATTTGAACTGAAATGTAATTTCAAACACTCAGCCACTTTGTACAGTGACTAAGCTGGTCAGATCATTGTAATTATTGTGAATTCTGTGCAATGGCAAACCTGACCTGTGATTGAGGTATCATTTTTAGTTTTTACTTTTTCTCATGCTAAAAGCAAAGCAAAATCAGCATTTATTTGACTGAAATTCCAGAATCTTAAGTTGACTATCTAGACAGCATGTATACAATAACACAGATAATGATTATATGGTTGTCAAAGAATGGGATGCTTCTTTTTATACAATATTACAAAATTGGATATTGACTAAAACTCTTCGATGCATTTTGACTTTAATAAGATTTCCCCAAGAAATAGGCAATAATGAACCAGGCATATCCTCCATGATTTCTATTGTTTCCAACAACAAAACATTTGAATTTGACAAACTCATAACAACTTCAAAATAGGGAAGAAGGAATTTTTCAATAACATTTGAAGGCAGAATCAAACAATGAGATCCAGAAACAAAACAAAAAACAATTATCTGGTATATTGAACTTATTTTGCCAATCAGATTCATCCCAGCCCCTGTAAATTCAAGCAAAGGCTCTGGTTCATAGTTGGTAAAATAGTTCTGACTGAATAATCATTAGACAAGGTCTGTAAAGTAAACAAAAAGAATAAGAAAAAAAGATTATAATCCCTGTTAAAATATCAGCAATTCTTAAAA
>NW_015546103.1:84519-87444 GCF_001515605.1 Sinocyclocheilus anshuiensis | reverse complement strand
TTGCTTTGTTCTACCTGAAAAAAAAAAAAAAAAAAGCAACTGATTTGAAGTGCTCTGCATGCAGAAACTGGGTGCATAATAGCGCTCCTCATGTGAAGCCCACAGGAGACTTGACTCACAATTGTCTCTAATAAGTTTGATGTTAGCATGTTTCTAGGCTAACAACATGAGACTCTAATAACTACAAAAATATACAGCACATGATTTTCAATTACATCTTTTATAATGAAATGTCAGTATTTTTAACATAATCAACATGTCCTACTTGAAGTCATGTTCACCTTTTACCAAATTATGTTAGAGCAAAGACCACCCTTACGAAAAAGAGGGTAATGCAAATAATTAAACAATTTTAGAAATACACTATATTATGTATTCCTATATATGTGTTCCTGTACATGAGTTCAATATGTTCAATATATTTATACACATGCAGTACCATCTCGTATCACATGTACTTCTGTATGCTGTGAAGTGTATTAAAATAAAAAAATAAAATAAAATTATATACATTATGATGTAAATCTACTGTCACATATTTTTCAATATATGAAAAGCAGCAATTCCATATGTATTATTCAATATATTGTAACATACTAATAAAATACATTATTCTGTGTATTTTCAATATACCGTTTAATCATTTAATATATTGATCATTGAATTAATATATAAGGAAATATATTTTCTTTCTGTAAGGGCAGCATATCCATTTGAACTGAAATGTAATTTCAAACACTCAGCCACTTTGTACAGTGACTAAGCTGGTCAGATCATTGTAATTATTGTGAATTCTGTGCAATGGCAAACCTGACCTGTGATTGAGGTATCATTTTTAGTTTTTACTTTTTCTCATGCTAAAAGCAAAGCAAAATCAGCATTTATTTGACTGAAATTCCAGAATCTTAAGTTGACTATCTAGACAGCATGTATACAATAACACAGATAATGATTATATGGTTGTCAAAGAATGGGATGCTTCTTTTTATACAATATTACAAAATTGGATATTGACTAAAACTCTTCGATGCATTTTGACTTTAATAAGATTTCCCCAAGAAATAGGCAATAATGAACCAGGCATATCCTCCATGATTTCTATTGTTTCCAACAACAAAACATTTGAATTTGACAAACTCATAACAACTTCAAAATAGGGAAGAAGGAATTTTTCAATAACATTTGAAGGCAGAATCAAACAATGAGATCCAGAAACAAAACAAAAAACAATTATCTGGTATATTGAACTTATTTTGCCAATCAGATTCATCCCAGCCCCTGTAAATTCAAGCAAAGGCTCTGGTTCATAGTTGGTAAAATAGTTCTGACTGAATAATCATTAGACAAGGTCTGTAAAGTAAACAAAAAGAATGTCCTCATGTAGTGAGAAATAACACCTCTAGAAGTGAAGAAACGCTCACCATTGGAAGAGAGAAACACAGACAGACAGAATTACAGGATCGATTAACCCTCCACTAATAGCTGTTAGTATTAATATTTTAACATTCTGTTTATGTAGCAGTAATGGTATAATTTTTACAGAGTCTATATAAAATGCTGTCATAAAATTTAAAGAAGGACCAGACTTCATTTATTTGCTTTTGTGTGTTAATAAGCCTATCCGCTTGTTAAGTCACATGTCACCATTTCTTGGTCCAAATGCTCGATCAGATGCCAAAAGCAAAAAACAAACTCATGGTGTGCTGTTATACTACTGAAAAAAAGAAATTAAAAAGATTATACCTTTATCTCCATACTGAAATCTCAGATGACAGTGATTCATATTTCATGAATCATTAACAAAAAAGCTTAGCTTAAATATGTGATTTCAATATGTGATATGTGACATGCGCCTACTAAGCGGCACAAGCAAATCTCTGTATCTTAATATTTTATTCAGTAAAACTATCAACATACTTTGGTTTTGATCTAGTCAATGAAGCAACACATGCAAAATAAATAAATAAATAAATAAATAACAAAGCACTCACTATTGTTTGTATAAGAGCATCTGCTAAAAGCCCTTAATGTAATGTAAATGTAAATGCATCTATTCCTTTATCCATTTATCCTCTCTGCTTTTTCCAGAGTTCATGTCATGGAAAATGATTTTTTTGGGCTTTTGTTTTCGCATTTAACTACCTACAGATTGCTTCAGATGAATAGACCGCAGGTTCAGTGACTTTTGTAAGCACGGTATAATGAGACTGCCACTGTTTACAATCACTTAGTACAGAAAAGTACATGCAAGCACGTGGATGCAAATGCATGGCCAGCACTTTGCGAGTCTGGAATTGTGCATGCTTAACATGCATTTTGGCACTACTAGGCAGCAACAAACCTCAGTACTCGAGAGTGATAGAGTTACTACTACTCTGTAAATGTCTGTTTTTTCTAACTACCTAAGAAAGCTCTCTTTAAACTGTTCCACTATCAGTATCAGCATTTTCCAAAAGCAACTATTGTCGTATGTTCCATCAGTAGAGTTCAATGGAGCTAACAAACATAGTTAGCTAACAATGCTTTTGGGAAATGCACCCTGTAGTGTGTTTCTCATACAATGACGAACTCACTGCTTAACTGCCATAGTATGATGCATCATAGTAAAAACTAGCTAGTCATGACTGTTTCCTGAACATGGTTGCATCTCCGTCATTAGAACCACGTTGGTTCAATAATACAGGATGGCGCCACATGAAGATTGTGGAGTAATAACTTCTGCTTATTCACTGATTTGATATCTCCGATGCTGTAATGAATATGGCAGCTGATGGCTACTTGATTATTTTTTGTTCCTTGTAATTTAGCTTTTTTGATGTTTGATTTATCACTGGTTCCCCCTGACATCATACTGTATTCCGGGGTTTCGGCATTTATGCACATGCTCACTCTTCAAAAATGGTGCTTATTGAGGACACGCTAAAT
>NW_015546103.1:79438-84489 GCF_001515605.1 Sinocyclocheilus anshuiensis | reverse complement strand
ATTAAAATTCTTTTTAGAATAATTGTACATAAATAGGTTAAGCAAAACAAATGTGATTATTTCTGAGAACTTTTGAACTGCAGGCAGACATTATGGTACAGTAGGCCTACAAATATTTTGTTGGAGATATGCGAGCAAAATAATAGATTAAAAACTCCGGGGTTCCCTTAGATATTTATGCACATGCGCACTCTTCTAAAATGGCGCTTATTGAGGACGCGCAAAAATACATAGATTAAAATGCATTTATATTTACATAGAACGGAAGATATAGATTGAACTGCATGTTAGCTTGCTTATTGTGCCCAACAGCAAGATTAAAGTCCACGTCTTACTAACAAGAAAATATGCTTCTAACGACAAGTTGACAGCTCTAGTTCCAACCATGTAAGTTTGTGATGCTGTTTGCGAATGTTTATTTAAACTTTGTGTTTCAGGAAACGCTGAATGATTGAACTATATTTGTAATGACGGAACTTGCATCCATAGCTGGCTAACAATGTTTTTGGGAAACGGACACCTGAAAACTGAGAAAATGAGAACTGAAAACTGAGAAAATTAGAAAAAAAAACGTCTATTCTAATACCCGCTATAGCACCCCTTGTGGCAGCCCTGAAAATGCTGCGTTGCATTGAGAATTGCACTTTGACACATTTTCACTTCACAAAGCAACAAATGTCTATTTGTTAATATAAATATGTATGCAAAGTATATTTGAAGCCTCATCCTAACAGCTCAAACAATGAGTGAAATCTTTGCACATCTGTGCAATATGATTTTTTTTGTCCAATAATTGTGTGCTCTAGTTCTCCTGCAGCAGGTCAAGATGATGCCAACAAATTTGCATTTCAATCACTCATAAATGAAGATGTGCATTGCCTTTAAACTTGCTTAATCTCTTATGTGTGGCAGGTTATCCTTCATTAGGTGAAGACAGACGCCTCTAATTACTGAAATTCAACACATAATTACCCATCACAACACACTAAGCTTAAGCTGGCTGCTTAAATATTCATATGCTGATACCAAGAAGAAGAGTAAAAACATGCGTAAACAACATCATGATTATGCATAAACATAATCAACACACATCTAAATAAACAAAAACAGAAAGATACATAAACACAACTGTGATATATAAGTTAATATTGTGTTACATTTTGGACTCAATATTAGACTCTATTTTGCTCAGTTTGGCAAACAAAAATAGTTCCGAACAAAGCCACAGCAGAACTGTTGTGCATCTCAGACCAACACACAGAGGTGTTTCCTTATTATATGAATCCAAGATTTTGAATGAATCGAGCGAGCGAACGATTCAGTGACTCAATCATAAAGATAGTTACTATATAGGTGGGTTCGACTTAGGCTGCAGCTGGATTGAAAATCAGTGTAAAGTAAACCTAAAAACATCTATGCTAATAAACACAAATGTATGCTTGATACTATGAGTGTCATTAATTGTGTCTGTTGCCAGGGGAAAGCAGAAGGTGAGAGACAGAGATAGAGAGACAGTGTGAAAGAGATCCGTGTATAATTCCTTTCGATCTGCCCTTCTGTCCTTGCCTGGAGCCGAGACACCGCCAGTATCCAGTAGCAACCGTCCAGCCGTCCTACGGGACCTGCATTTAGCCATCAATCACTGACCTCACTTGTGAACCCCATTTCCCATAATCCCCTGCCATGCAGAGCTGTCACTGCCCCCAGCTGCTACTGCTGTCACTACGATGACCCATGCCCTCTTCAAACCACACAACATGTGGAGTTAATTACTGATTGACGTGTCCGCAGGCAAATATTTAAAGACACACACAATCCCTGCAATCGATTTGGAAGGGCTCATCCCTATGCCCTAATCCCTTCAAAGGGTTTACCCTTTGGAGTGAGAGCTTCGAAGGGTTGAAGGGTGTAGAGGACCAAACAACTGTTTCTTGAAGTGCCCTTCTGGGTCATCATCACGTGCCCACACGGAGGTGCCGTCATCATGCAAAGAATCTGCGCAAAGGTTCATGGGAGCCCGAAGTGTCCATCAGTTGTATCCTTCAAAATCCTTCATTCCGAAGGGCGCTTTGAAGTGGCCAGTTTTGAGCACTTCGGTTTGGAACGACCCTTCAATATGGCGGCCATGATTGTTTTCACTCCGAAGTGCCCTTCAGAGGGCGATATATCCCGTTTGGAACGCACTGAATATCGGACTGAAAAATATACTAACTTTCATTTTCTTTCTCTGTCTGTCTTTTTCTGTAAAAGTCAGTAATTGTTTTGGTTTTTTAAGAGCAGTTCAGTCATTTTCGCCAAAAAAAAAAAAATTAATTTGAAAATAATTCTTATAAGTGATTGAGTGTATCATTAAATGAATATTAAAAGTTAAGCTCTACTTTTTTTTTTACTTCAGTGATATAACAGTTTAAGTCTAATGGGTGAGACATTTCACTGGAATAAATGTTAAAATACAAAGTTTCTAAAGTGTTGACAAGATTTAAAAATATGTGTTAACATAAAATCACATACTACCACAGCTCCAGTAAATAATCCAATAATTTTCATACAATACTGTACATGCAAGGACACTAGAAAGATACTTTCCACAGAAAAATAACTAACAAACATACATACATACATAAAAAAAAAAAAATCTGTTACACATCACTACATTGGAGTCCACTGACTTTCATTGCCATTTTTAAACACACATAAATAAATAAATGGACATGGTATATTGATTTGTGTTTAAAAAGAAAGCGCTAAGTGATGCGAGAGACATTAAACTTGCACAACCAATGTGACAACAGTCAATTTTACAGTTTAGCTGCCATTATACAATTATATTTGAACATAGAATGTCATGATTCACTAATCACAGTCATATATTCCAGAGTGCTGTGTAATAAGAAAATATATTAGACATTAAAATGTGTATTAAATGGCACAGTGATTAGCTTTTAGAACGTATTATACATACACGCTTCAATAAGTGTTAAATGAAATGGAGCTCGCAATGCTAATATATTGAGGACATATAAAAACAGGCTTCAGTTCACACTGGCACACACACACACACACACACACACACACACTATAGCAGCAGAAGGACATGATGATCTTGATCACATCTAGTTGCCAAATAATAAAGTGCTGACCATGCACTCAAGAGCAGAGAGCAAAGGTGTGTATGTGTGTGTGTGTGGCTCGTAGCAGAGCAGGATGGACAGAACGTGGGAGGAAAGGCAGAGAGTCCTGTGGAGAGGTGTCAGGCCTGGACACAGGTGAGATCTGGCCCAGGTAGTGTTCTCATTTCCTCAGCCCTGTCTGCGGCCCACACCCCCATAGAGAGACATCCTGATACACAGCTGTTCACAGAGTGGTCTTCTGAAATCAGGCGAATTCCTCTTTCTGCGTTTGGATTTTTTAGTGTAATGGAAATTTATATGCCATTTGATATTTAAACAGGAAAATTTGATTCACACTTGCGATCAATAATAAAAAAAAACAGTGCCTTTAAACACAGATGTCACATCAAGTGCCAAGTGGTTTTTGATGGATAATGGTTGGTTGTCATTGTTGTTTTTTTTTTTTTTCATTTATCAGCTGGGGAAAAAAAAAATAAAAATTCTGAAAGTGATTCCAACAATATCTTTCCTCTGTGTCATTATCTTATTTATTATTTTGGAATGGCTATTAAAACTTTATAGTTATAGTCATTAATAGTGTTTTAGATAACTAGGCTTTTAGACTTCAATTAACAAACAGAGCATTTTAAATGAGGATTAAATCTGAAAGAGATTCTCAGATCTCGTTTTCCACAATTTGGGTGGAAAAGTGGTCAATGCAAATGCAATGAGATCAAGAAAGGCAAAAAAGACATTGAAACTTTTTTTGGGGGGGTGGGGGGATTTCATATTTCTATATCAGATTTTTATTATCATTTTTTGTAATATTTCTTTAGCTTTATTGTCTGATTTTTTTTTCTTCAGACACTGTCTCCTCAAAGAAAGCACCCAGACACACTCATATTTTACTCCTGTCATACATATCTACAAAAGGAAATATGAAAAACCTCAAAGAGATCCAAAGAGTGGGGCTTTAGTCATATTATTTCATATGGAGTTCATAAATGTGGATGAATTTAATCCAGTGAGCCTGTGTCATTCATAGGCCTGCACAGCTGAGATAAATGTATCATCATACACACCTCAAAAATCCATCCAATCACACACAGACGCTCATGCCAGTCCAGGCTTGGGTCACCCTCTGGAGAGAAAAAAAAAAACACTGTGTGAAAAAAAAAAGAGAGAGAATGAGAGAAGAAGAGATCTGTGTGGGTCACAAAGGCATTAAAGGACAACTAAATAATTCAGGGCACATTTTCCGGGCTGGTGGCGGAGTCCTGTGAGCACCAAATTAAGCTTTATATCAGTCAGCCCTGCGGCTTTGTGTATCGGAAACATCTGAAGGTGAAGAGCTCAAACCTGACTTCGAGCTCATCTGGAGACGAGAGCGAGAGTGCAGACAGGAGAGCAGACGCTTACCGCGGTGTTTAATGTGCTGAGTGGCACTCAGAGATCACCTAGAGCTATCTGTGTCCCAGATAACTGCTCCACACACCATTTACACCCTCACGCTTCGCCCTGGAAACAAGCGAGGAGCACCTGGCCATCATCATCACAGGCTGATCGGTCACAGCTGCACCTCATCAGGCGGTGGCTACATAAGCCATGCCAGCCCTGCCATCTAAGAGATTCCTCCATGAGACTGAGCCCTAACTCGCCCTCTCATTTTTGAGTGGCACTCAGAGATCACCTAGAGCTATCTGTGTCCCAGATAACTGCTCCACACACCATTTACATCCTCACGCTGAATTCTCTCACTCTCTCTCTCTCTCACACACACACACACACATATACACACAGTACGTCTCACCTCACCTAATCTCACATTCCTATTCACGCTCACACATAAACAGACCTGCATACCTAAGATCAATGATCAGTCACCTGATTTATATATATATATATATATATATATATATATATATTGTGACGAGCGCCGCG
>NW_015546103.1:55348-79080 GCF_001515605.1 Sinocyclocheilus anshuiensis | reverse complement strand
GCAAGGAACACCTGGCCGTCCTCATCACAGGCTGATCGGTCACAGCTGCAGCTCGTCAGGCGGCGGCCACATAAGCCATGCAAGCCCTGCCATCTGGGAGACTTCTCCATGAGACTGAGCACTAACTCGCCCTCTCATTTCTCCCACAGACAGCAGCGTGTGACCGACCAGCCCCACAGGAGCACTGCACGGACCCTCTGCACTGGGAAGACGGAAGAGAGCACTCACGGCACCGGAGCACCTACCTGGACCTTTCTCACGAGCACTCCTCACCCCAATAAATCCACCCTCCGGGGTATTGATTGAGATTTCTTGTCGTGTGACTCTTCACCCCGTTACAATATAGAAACAAGACTATAGCTATGTTTAGAATGGCATACTAAATAATGATGTTTTGGTGGTATGCAATATCTATGTAGGTAATATGTTATTTTATTTTTTTTAGTAAGCATAAAATTCCCTAATGACCAATTCTGTTTGCTCAAATGTGCAGTATATTGCAAAGCACACAATGCACTTGACTTGACCTTCAGTTTCCAGTGTGATGGATTAACTGGAAGAACTGTCAGCTACAAATTTAAACCTCTCCTTCTTGACTGTCAAGACGTTTTGTTTTTTTTTAACACAAAACTGCTTGAATGCATGAATTCCATTTTTATTTCCAAGATAATAACTAGACGCCACATGCACAGTGATGAGGTTATATACAATAATGGCAATAATGATGTAATATTATTGATCTAATCCACTAAAATCTCAGTAGAAAGTAAGCATAGCATTGTCCCATAGCAAACTGTGTTAGTAGTAGCAAACTTTTTCGATATTTCTACCAGGCAATATTATATTATATTATGTTATGTTATATTATTAATCATTAAGATATAATTTCAGTATATTAATAAACCATAACATACCCTATTCACTAAGTCAATTGCATTTAAATAAATAAATGCAATTGACTTTTTCTCTTACAAATATGACTTTTTCATGCAATTCTGAGTTTATTTCTCACAATTCAGACTTTTTCAGGTCTTCAGGTCTTTTTAATTTACAGTAGCCTATTTGTAAAATGTTTATATTGAATAAATAAATACAGAGTGCACATGCTACTTCTGAATTCAAAAGAGAAACAGCTCATCTTCTGTGGTGCAAGGGCTAGCGGGTCATATTAGTATTACAGTAATAAGCGCGTACTGATGCATAAAACAAAACTCCACTAGAAATAGCAGACCAGCAAAATACTATTTTTAATGCACTGTGATTTAGGACACACTAATCTTATCCTATAACGGACAGTATGATAATTAGGTTGCAGCCCATTCCTCAAACTAATCAAGCATGAGGAAACAAGTACAAACTCCCAAGAGTGCTAATGGATATGAGCAGACTGCTCATCCAACTTCAGACGATTTAAACACATCTGGGCGTGAATGTTTGTGCATTCTGTTTATTCATCTATCATTCCACATTGTAAATTGCCCTCAAATATGCTAATGAGGCATATGTTTAATTGATATATTTTTACTGTGGTAACTGTCGCAGTGCTGTATCACTGATGTATTAGCATCATAAAAGAATCATTATCCTTAAGCCCACAGAGAAGTCACTAATTATCACAGAACTCCTGAGCATCTGAACTACCAAAAATTCAATTTTTCTGTCTGGACTTTTATGCAGTGCCTGCTAGATCTGAGCAGTATAAATGTGAACAGATCGCCATCAGATAAATAAGAGCTTAGAGCCGTGCAGAGGAGGAACACATCAGTTTAACCATGAGTACTTTGTAGAAAAATAAACAGACAAGTGCCTTAGGTGAGGTTTTAGAATTAAGCACTATGGAGATGTGAATCACATCGAGTATGCAAGAGACACACAGGTCAAACGGACTGTTTGTGGGTAGGGAGTCGGAAAGAGATAGATAGATATATAGATAGATAGATAGATAGATAGATAGATAGATAGATAGATAGATAATAATAGAATAGCACACAGAATAACAAAACAAACATACAATGGATGTATTGATGGATGGAACAACAGAAATAAAAAATAACTTGATAAAACAAACTTGATATAATGATAGATTGAAAGCTTGATAGAACGATATATATGATAGACAGATAGATAGAACAACAGAACAAACATATGACTGATAGGTTGATGGATGGATGGATGGATGGATGGAACAACAGACAGAATGTCAGATGGATGGATGGACTGAAGGATAGATGATAGACAAGTAGAATGACAAAACGATAACATACAGAATGATGGATGGATGGATGTAACAACAGACAGAATGATGGATGGATGGAAGTAACAACAGAATTAATGACAAATGGATGGATGGATGGACCGAGGGACGTAAGATAGACAGGTAAAATGACAAAACTGTAGACAGATCACATAGAATGACAGAACTATAGAACGATAGATAGATAGCTAGCTAGAACAATAGATAGACAGACAGACAGACAGTCAGATAGATAGATAGACAGACAGACAGACAGATAGATAGATAGATAGATAGATAGATCACTGATAGATGGATTGTTCATGTGCTCATAGTGTGCTCATAATGATTGAAACTCATGGCTCAATTCATCGTCTCAACGTCTACAGTGATCTTTTCAGCTGCCACTGACATGCACTGATGAATGAATGTATATTGAGCGTGATATAGCTCTGTCAGCGCTCTGTGATATTGGCTGTGTATACACTGACAGGAGGACTGTGCTACAGTACTGTGACATTTCTCTATGCGACAGTTACCCAGGGTTACAGCACAACCAGCACAATATGCTCACGCACTACTGTATTCAGTAACCCGGAAAATCTGTTACTGAAAAAAAAAAAAAAAAAAAAAAAGGATTGTTCAACATTCTGCCATGACAAACTATCTGATGACCAATTTTTAAAAGAGAAAAAAGTATTGACAGTGAGAACAGTTTGAGCATGGATGGGTGTTCACATTGGATGTACAACGAGAGCTGAATAAGAAACAAAATCATCATAGAAACAAAATAGCAGGCAATTTCAGAAAGACTCCAGAACATTGTCTTGTTGTCCAACTTAACCATTTTAATTCACATGGCAGACATTTTAAACGAAAGACTACTCAACTTGCAACACTTGGTTAACCAGCAACATTTTTCATCTGTTTCACCAACATCACCCGAATAATTGATGAGTTCTGCAGAATGATGGTTACCATAGACTTGGCAATATATTCCTTCATATACCAGAACCAAACCAGTACTGTCTAGTATAAACCATAGTGGACCAACATGTAAATTAATGTTTAATAAAAAATGTTCTTAATCAAAATGAAGTATTAAGAAAAATACAGTATATAAACATATTTAAAAAAAGAGATAAATTAGAAGGAAAAACTGTGTAAGATGATATGTCTCTATAATATGTTTTATATATAGTGTTTTATTTTTCAGAATGTCTTTTCTTTTCTTTTCTTGTTTAAGTATAAATATAATATGGGGTTATTCTACAAAACTAAACAAAACTAAACAAAACAAAGGACTAAGAAAAAGATACCTAATTCAAAATATATCCATGATATATATGCCAAGTTCTGTCATGAAACTCCCTAGATGACACAGGCTGATGGGTCATTAATGCAAACTGATTATATTCACAGTGTTAAACTACTTGGCACAAGCTGATTGGTTCATATTGCCTATGTAGCCAATGAGCTTACTGCTGTATATTTAAATGGCTGGTTAGCATTCACTACAGCATTTCGCAGTGCGTTTTCAGAGTTCCTCTGAATCCCTCCACTTCGCCAGCTCCACCTGTATAGACCTGCTACGGGTAATTATATATGCTACTTGTGCCACAGCAGTATGTCTTAAATACTTACAGGACCGTTCAGTGTTTGCATTGGCAGTAGCAAGTTCCTCTACTTGCTTTTCAGCAGCAGCAATAATCTACAACAACAGCAATAACCAACAGCAGCAGGAAATCAGCAGTGTAGCAGATCTATTCCGCTAAGACCAAATACATTGTCATATCCATTAACATGCTAAAATCTTCTGAGCGTTGTCATGCTAGAAATACAGTTTTTGCTTTTTAAAATATATTTGTCTCTTTTTAAGGACTCATGAATTGAATGAATGAATCAAAGTTTTTTATGCAGCGTGAACCTTTGCTATGAAAGAAAGAAAGAAAGAAAGGACTTCTTAAAGTGTATAGATAAGTTGGAGAGTTTAATGGTACTTGTTGCTGAATGACAGCTTTGGTTTCCTTCTGCTTGTCACAGGGGGCTTTATGTTTGGAGAGGGTAATTAGCAGCAGAAGAAGGTTAGAGTCTACCACACCAGTGAGGCAGCATGGGAGACAAAGAAAAAGAGCTAAGAGCTTGTTATCACAGGAGGGTTTAATAGGGCTATTCTAGAAGCAGGTCAGATGTCTGAACATCACACGTGTGATAAAGCGAGTACTTGTCTTATACAGCTGACAAGTCTTTGTCTCTGACTTTAAACTGACACTGTGGCATTACTGACCTCCCACAAAACAAATATCTGCCCCAGGGAGGCATGTACCCCCACAGACCTGAGCCTTCTGCTCCTTGAGGTTTTCCACCAGACAGACAATTCACCTGAGAGCTTGTCAGGCTGGCGCAGGGTAATTAGATAATGATCACACACTCAGACACAGAAAGCAGAGCTCTCTTGTACTGCCAGTATGCAAATGTACTACCCCTTAAAGGAATAGTTCACCCAAAAATCAATTGGCTATTCAAACTTGTTATGTCAAGAGGCGATGGGTTTGATGTTTATATCACCAAAGTATTTTGGAAGGCTAAAATTGAACAACTACAAAAAAGTAGGTGGAGAACCTATTGTGACCTTAAAATGTATGCACTTAGGGGTCTGCTCCTGCTGTATGTTCCAAGGGGTTCAGGGTATTGGTGGTCAGCTTTAACTGTATGCACAGTGGGGCCTAGGGTCCTAGTGGTAAGCTTGCTCAGTTTGTGCTGCCAAGACCAGGAGTCCTTGTGGTCAGCTTGTTCTGAATGTCCAGAAGGGCCCTGGGGTCCTCGTGATCAGCTTTAACTGTATGCACAGTGGGGCCTAGGGTCCTAGTGGTGAGCTTACTCTATTTGTGCTGCAGAGATTGAGTCCTCAGCTTATGCTGAATCTGTAGAAGGGCTCAGGACCCCTAGTGGTCAGCTTGAACTGCATGCACAGAGGGGTCTGGGACCCAAGTGGTTAGCTTATACTTGATGCACCGAAGGGATTGGTAGGCATTTGGTAACCCTGCTCTATTTGTGCTGGAGAGATCGGGAGTCCCACAGGTCAGCTCATGGTGAAATGCGCAGAAGCAGTCAGGGTAGTGGTCAGCTTGAACTATAGGAAAAGAAGGGACGTGATGTGTGGCCAAATATGGTGACCCACACTTGCAATTTGTGCTCTGCATTTCACCCATCCTAGTGCACACACACAGCAGTGAGAAGTGAACAAACACACACACACACACTGTGAACACACACCTGGAGCAGTGGGCAGCCAATGCTGCGGCGTCCGGGAAGCAGTTTATTCACTACCCCCACCTACAATCCCTGCCGGACCTGAGACTCGAACCTGCGACCTTTGAGTTACAAGTCTGACTTTCTAACCATTAGGCCATGACTGCCCCCGTGCAGTCTATTGCCCCCTTTGTGCAACTATATGCACAAAGGGGCCCAGATGAAACTCTTCAGGACACCGGCCCTCCAGGACCGAGTTTGGGCACCCCTGTACTAGATGTACTCAGGAACCTACTGGTGTGCTTGCTCTATTTGTGCTGCAGAGATCGAGAGTCCCACTGGTCAGCTTGAACTACAGTATATGAAACAAAGGGTCCAGGGGCCCTAGTGATCATCAGGTAGAACTATATGCACAGAGGGGCCCGGGGCCCCAAGTCTAGTCTGCACTGTATGCACTGAGGAACCTGATGGTGTGCTTCCTCTATTTGTGCACAGAGGGGTCCAAGGGTCCTAGTGGTCAGGTTGAACTGCATGCACAGTGGTTCCTGTGGGGCCAGCATGTTCCCCTTGTACTGTGGAAATTAGAAGTCCTAGTAGTCAGATTTGTGGTGAGTTTGTACTGTATTTGCTGAGAGGCCTGGCGGCTCTAGTGGTCAGCTTGTGCTGCTAGCTCCAAGGGGTCAGTTTCCTTTAGAAGGATTTGGGGGCCCCTGACAGTATGAGACCCCCGAGGCACTTACCCCAATATCCCTGTCCATATGTTAGTCCTGGTTCTTATGTATTTCATAACCATAGTCCATGAGTCATGCTTTTATGAGTTTTGTAGCTTGACTATTTGTAGTTACTACATGCTTTCAATATATGGAAAAAAGCCACTCGAAATACTCTGCCCCACATCTCCTTTGGGGTTCCAGAGCAGAAAGAAATTCACACAGGTTTGGCATAACATGAGGGTGAGTAAATCTTACATTTTTTGGGTGAAATGTTTTATTAAAAGTTCCTCTCCAAAAGTTTTCCAAAAATAAAACGAGATCAAAAATTCCCAGAACTGTGTCTTGCTTAAGGGTTATTGTACCGGTTCTCCCGATCATGTGCACTCTCCTGCCTAACATGAATTTTCCACCATTTCTGAATCTATTAGTATTCCTCCCTCTCTACGGAAGGAGAAATTAGCATTTTGTATCTATAAACTGGAAGAGCTCTCACACACGCTTACACAGTGGTTTTCCCACACACTGAAGTTGAGAGATTGGCTCTAGGGAGAGTGGTGAAGCCATAAAGCAACACAGTGAATCGATAGGTCTTTCCGTGGCAGGGTTTTGAAATCGATGTCCATGGGAAATTAAGCTGTAGTCTTTGAATAAATTGAAGACACTTAAGCAACAACAACAACAAAAAAAAACAGAGCGAACAAAACTACAACAGGAATCAGAGATATCTGTGTATGATCTCCTAAAGTATATTTCAGTATCTGTGAATTCTCTGTGGTTTTCTCTGTGAATCATAAGTAGTTTAACAACAAGGAACGAGGGGCTCAGAAATTCTTTTGTTTTGTTTTTTTGTGAGTGTGTTTTGTTAAAGATAGCAACAGCAGGTAGCTGGACTGAGTCTGTGCTGGTGAAACATTCCCAGCTGGTGTTTCACAGTGGTCCTGTTTACACCTGGTCTTAACATCTGTCTTGGGCGATCTGATCACAGGTGGTCAGGTGAGACACAAAATCGCTCACCGCTGGAACAAACATGCATTTCAAATGCTTCTTCTGTGACAATATGAGTTAAATTGACCCCCGCCCCCCCAGTTGATTGATTGATTGATTTAGGGTTAAAATTATACATTAACTTTAATTGTCAGTGTGGTATAACCAAAATAGTCAATGTGGTATAACGAACATTTATTTTCCTCAGAAGTGGACCATCTTGCAAAATTTATTTATTTTTAATATTGATTAGGATGTGTACACATGTATTGAACATATTTGATTTGTCTTTACCTGCCGGTTACACCACTTGACATTTTTTACAGTCATTAAATCAAAAACACCAACATCCTGCAACAAAACAATAATTCTAATTTCTAATAAGCCTATACCTGTGCACATGGCACAATTTGTTTCCTGTTTCTCCTTCATCTCACTCTCATTCAAAGTCATAGGGCAGCTTACAAAATCACAGTTCTTAATTAATACATAACAGGGACAATTACCGTAAGCAATCGTTACTCTGGTTGGTGTATATATTTTTACGCATTAATCAATAATTAATGTCAGTTCTGGCATTTCAAATCACTGAGCTGAAGAGGCCCAAAACAGAAAATGATATTCAGCACTGACATCTGTGTTTGGAGAAATCCCATTTGCCAGCTTCAATAAATGACAGCTTGGCTGACGTCATCGCTTCTATCTAACAGTCATAATCCATTAATGCATTACCCATCATGCTCTTCTCCAGGGAGAGAGAAAAGCAATTGATTTCAAATAATTGGCCTTCTTTTTTATTCATGCCATTCTAGATTTCAGACCTAACCTATCTCATGTATCTAATGATAATCTGATGAATGGACATGTTTGTTGTTTTCCTGTAAGTCTGAGGCAGTCAATAAATTAAAGAATTCCCAGTTTACCTTTCATGACTGTTGGCGTCAAACGGAAAACAAGACAATGTGAATGCTGGCACCCTGAACACACTCACACACACACTGCATCCCTGTGTTCTCTGGGGACTGTATTTGATTGAGCTGTGTGTGATTGTAATGCTGAGTGTAATGCTGCTGGGTTATGGGCGGACTCCAATTTCCTGTTTGCCAGCAGATACATTCTGAATAATCAACCATAATGGATCGTTCACTCCGCAAAGAGACAGACACTCACTCTGTCCTTTGCTCGTAATACCCAACTGACCCCCATCAGTAAGATGACATTTAGTGGGACGGAATAGCATTACTTTAAGGTCAAGAGGGGACGTCCACCTGCACACACACTGTGCACTCCAAATGGTGAGAATATGAAATGTTCTGTATCGATTCAAGTTCGACCTCATCTCTGACATACTCATTACCTCTCTGTTTGTCTCTCCATTTCTCCTCTGTTCACATTATCCCTATTTCCTGTTTCCTTCTATGACTCACTGGGGCTGACATTTCCAGCCTCACACAACTTTGCTCTCTTCCGAACCCTTGAGCTGCCCACCTAGACTGCATTTTAGCCACCATAGGCAAGTTTAGAACATAAATGCAGACTACTTTTTCAAAAAGTAGTCAACCAAAATATGCTACCTCATAAACAAGATCATTTTAGTTTAAGTCTTAATGTTCGGTTCACGGACAAAATGTATTAGTTTAAATAGTAATTGACGTAATTAAGAATTTAGACTGATGGGCTTCCGGGGAAAGACATTTCCCTTAACAAAATTCATATTAGGTTCAAATTTGGTGAACTTTGACACAAATTTGCAGCATTGACTAATTGCAATTTTCTTGGTTCAGCAATAACCTCTGTGTAGGCAGAGATTTGTAACTTAGAAACAAATAAATACATATCCACAACAGATGAGTTATGTGTTATCACAGTTTAATTTAATTTAATTTAACAATTTGAAAATAAGAATATTTAATAAATTGGTTAATTATTAAAGCTTTTACTAATAAGTCAATTAAAAGTAAATAATATTTTAAAACGCATACCCTTCAAATATTGTTAAATTATGTAAACACAGCATTAAAATATTTTTAAAAAGTAATAACAAAGAAACACATTGCAGATAACAGAATGACAAGTCTATTGCACTTGCACTGCAAGACTTAATGCATGGATCTATTTTGACAATTTTTGCCAATTTTTTCTTCCCCCATTGCTATTGTTATCACAATGTCAGACATTATCATTTCAGATTCAGTCTGAAAATTAAAGTTTTATTCAGATTATTAATGGGTTAAGCAGTTATGTATAGTATATACGTTGCGTACAGAAACCAAACAAAGAGCACTCTCTTTATAATCAATTAAGCTGATATCACCTCACTTCAGCCACAGCACAAGCTAATTGACTAAAACTCATGTTTAAATAAATAAATAAATAAAAATCTCTTATTACATTGTGTTTACACTTTGTTGGTTATAGTGAAATGATTTGCGAGTCTCATTTTTTGTGAGGTGTCAATTACCGTAATTTCTTTCTTTGGAAAGTAATGGTTAATTTTCTGAATGAGGCAGAGTCAATGACGTATGCAGTCAACAAATGCGACCTTTGGTAGGCGTAGCCTTCCAAATGAGACATAGCTAAAGACAGAAACCTTTGACGGTCTTTACAGAGCGCTATTAATGAAATACAAGTATAAATACAATTTCTCTGATCTTTGTCAGTCATGTTAAATATTTAGTGAAATTGGATCGCCTTTTCTGTAATTGATACTTTTGCCTTAGAATATGACCAGAACAAGATATTTTACAAGGTAGCACAATATTTTGGAACAAAACTACCTATTTGTGCGCTCCATGTGTTTGTGCTAATTGGAGTATGTTGTGGTTAGCTTAGCAACACTCTGTTGGAATCATTTGTGTTTGTAGAGTGTCTGTGAGGAGCGTTGTTTTGGTAAGTGAGCGTTAATGGAGTTATTGGCTAGTGTTTCAAATCAGGCACTAATGAGGTTCCATTTTGGTTAGCATGGCGCCTTAGAAGGTAACTGCCTATGTGGACCGTAGACAGGGAGGCAGTTCACTAGAGTCTGGGAAGAGACCACTTGTCTTTGTCTTTCCTTCTTTGTTTTTTCTGTCTCGGTCTCTGAGCATGATTGATTTGATCTGGTGAGCTGGTAAGGCAATTATCTAATTGTGTTTGATGACAGTCTGAAATTGATGTCTCCGGAGTATATGAAAATCTATGAAATTGGTTTGTTTATGTGTGCAAATGTTCCCTAAGAGGTTTGGCATTCTCTTTTTGTTGTCCTAATTTACAAGAATCATTGGCCTCAACTGCTCTGTGTGTATGTGTGTGTGTGTATGTTTTGAAAAATGCCACAAGTACAGACATTTACACACATCCGACGTTTCATACCGACCCCCATGATCTTGGCTTTGAAATATTTATTGGTAGGCGTAGCCTTCCAAATGAGACATAGCTAAAGACAGAAACCTTTGACGGTCTTTACAGAGCGCTATTAATGAAATACAAGTATAAATACAATTTCTCTGATCTTTGTCAGTCATGTTAAATATTTAGTGAAATTGGATCGCCTTTTCTGTAATTGATACTTTTGCCTTAGAATATGACCAGAACAAGATATTTTACAAGGTAGCACAATATTTTGGAACAAAACTACCTATTTGTGCGCTCCATGTGTTTGTGCTAATTGGAGTATGTTGTGGTTAGCTTAGCAACACTCTGTTGGAATCATTTGTGTTTGTAGAGTGTCTGTGAGGAGCGTTGTTTTGGTAAGTGAGCGTTAATGGAGTTATTGGCTAGTGTTTCAAATCAGGCACTAATGAGGTTCCATTTTGGTTAGCATGGCGCCTTAGAAGGTAACTGCCTATGTGGACCGTAGACAGGGAGGCAGTTCACTAGAGTCTGGGAAGAGACCACTTGTCTTTGTCTTTCCTTCTTTGTTTTTTCTGTCTCGGTCTCTGAGCATGATTGATTTGATCTGGTGAGCTGGTAAGGCAATTATCTAATTGTGTTTGATGACAGTCTGAAATTTATGTCTCTGGAGTATATGAAAATCTATGAAATTGGTTTGTTTATGTGTGCAAATGTTCCCTAAGAGGTTTGGCATTCTCTTTTTGTTGTCCTAATTTACAAGAATCATTGGCCTCAACTGCTCTGTGTGTATGTGTGTGTGTGTATGTTTTGAAAAATGCCACAAGTACAGACATTTACACACATCCGACGTTTCATACCGACCCCCATGATCTTGGCTTTGAAATATTTAGATGACTTTTAAAAACTGTTACATTCTGACCTATATGAAATATCTCATAAGTTAATGGTGAATGTTCTGTTATGGAAAAGGTCAGTGTAATATATTGTTTTAATAGAGACTGTTTTTTTAACAGCCTCTTGAGAACGATGAATCTATGCTTACACACATAGTAAAATATATAATGAACTCTGTCACACATCGTGGTTGCAAGGAAAAGGAAAATGTTTGGTGAATGCAAATCAGAAAATCTGGTTTTAACGCATATTATCCATTTCAATGAGGCACTTACAGATAGAACTAAGAACTAAGAGGTGTGAGGGAGTGCGTCTTAGTCTTCAGGTTGATGGTCACCAGAGAAAACAACAGGGCATTGTAAAGTATCATCACACATGCTAAATGCTGAAAATGTATTTGGATTCACAAAGCTGATTCCAGATGTGTGGCTACACTAACAACATCACGGGCTGAGCCTATGTTTTAGACAGAGAAAAACAGTGGCCTGGCTATTATACAGTTAAATGATACCCTGACCATGTTTCTTTAATAATTATTCTCTAATTATAAATCAAAACATGCTCTTCCGGAGTCCAAAATCTAATTTATTCCTTTTAATAACTAATATTGGGGTAAAACAAAAGAAATGTACTAATTACATGAACCTCAGGCCTTTAAAATTGTATATTTTAAAGGCCTGTAAAACATAAAATGTTTTACATATTTAAATACAGACCTTCTTCTACTGCTTTAATAACTGGAATATAACATGAAAGGTCAATACATTTTTGTGAATTTGACCTTCTTTTTTTTCTCTCTCTCGAATGATCCACATACAGTAGGACTCTACTATGGGCACTTCACATGATATTTTGAGATTGCAGTTCCCAAAACATAACCCATCACAAATAACCAATCACATCACTCTATTGCACACAGAAATAAATGAAGAAGAAAAACAACAACTTTGAAAGACCTTTTATTGTGATGTCTTTTTAAAATATGCATTATTTCTAAAAACCTGCAATAATTTCTGCAGTCAGTAAAGCCAAGTCAGTATGTGTTCTGCACAACAAAACTCTGGTGTCAAATGAAAAATAGTATTTAAAAAAATTGTTTAGTTTATTTTATCCAGTTTTTTTATCCTTTATTTTATTTTATCATTTTCTATGGAGAGGGTTATTTGATTTTACACAAACAAAACAGGTTTAAACTGGAAACCATGATTTTTGATTAGACCAATATAAAATGGCACAGTCTTTTCACTTTTTTTGAGTTCAGTGTATATAGGATGTTAAATTACAGCCATTTTCATATTATGCAAATTTCCATTGCAATACAAATTGCATACAAACAAAGGGAATGAAGAAGCAAGACAAATCAGAAAATAATATCTGGAGCTATTGGCAAAATATTCAGAGCTACAATATAACCCACTACACAGATCCATGTCCACACTGACACCAAGCTGTATTTAACTAGTTGTTTAAGGTATTCGTTAGCCCAGTTAGAGACATTATAGGGAGGAGGACACTGATGGCTGATAGGAAACTTAATTAAATAAATTATATTGCTCAATATGGCAGCTGTATGAAAGTTATGCCTGAATTATTTTCTGATAGAGGCACCTATTATTTATTTATTTGTTTGTTTGTTTTTAACTTTAGAGAATGCATGCATAGAACAAAGCTAAACACTAAATTACTTTAGCATCATTTGAGCATAAGAAGCAATGATTACTTTCTTCTTGAATCATCACCTTACCACGTTGGAGGGGTTTGAGTACCTCAGTGACCCTGCTGTGTTGTCAGGAGCTTAAGCTCCTGGTAGGTTCTCACTAGGCAAATTGGTTCCAGGTGAGAGGCCAGACAAAGAATGATCCCATACACCCCTATGAAGAGATCACAAAGAGAGAGAAAGACCCTCTCTCATGGAGACAGGCGTGGGAGAGGTGTTTACAGGTAAGTGTGTGGTGGCTGGGCTCTGGACCCTGAAAAAACTGGAACTTGGTTATGGAAACTAGCTTTTGGCAAATTCAATGGTGACCACTGCGGTGGGGATGGAGCTAGAATTAGTGCAGAAGGTTAAGTGTTACCAGCTGGATATAGTTGGCCTCACTTCCATGCACAGCTTACGTTCTGGAACCAAACTCCTGGTAAGGGGTTGGACTCCCTCCTTTTCTGGAGTCCCTCAGGATGAGAGACATAGAGCGGGTTTGGAAATACTCACAAGTATCCGACTCTGCACCACTGTTTCGGGGTTTGGCTTGGTAAACAAGAGGGTTGCTTCAGTGTGACATTGTGTTGCAGGTGGAAAGGCTCTGAATAGTGGAGGATTTCAGGTTTGGTTATCCCGTGGGTCTTTCAATGCTGCCAACAGGAATAGGCAGGCTAGAGGGACCACTTTGAGAAGTGTTCCTCTCTGGAAGAGGCAGGACTGGAGGATTCAGAGGAACACTGGCACATTTCCCTGGCAGTCACTGAGGTAGTTAAAAACAACAACAACAACAACTCTGGAGTGGTATGACACTAAGGGTGTACGAGATTTGCTCTAAGATGCTGAAGGCACTGGATGAAATTGGTCTGTCTTGGCTTACATGCCTGTTCAACATAGCATAGGAATACAATACATACCAATACATAGCAATTGGCAGATGGGTGTGGTGGTTCCCATTAAAAAAAAAAAAATGGGACCAGAGGGTGTGTTTCAGTTACAGAGGGGTCACGCCCCTCAGCCTGCCTGAGAAAGCCAATGCCAGAGTGTTGGAAAGGCAAATCAAAATGATTGTCTAATATTGGCTGGAGGAGGAACAATGCAGATTCTGTCCTGTATGTGGAACAGTGGACCAGCTTTTTACCCAGGCAAGGATACTGGGGGGATCATGGGAATTTGCTTATCCAGTCTTAATGCGTTTTGTGGACTTGGAGAATGCTTATGTCCATGTTCCCTGTGGTGTCTTGTGGGAGGCACGTTGCACGTTGTGGGAGTATGGGGTACCAAGGCAGCTGATGCATGCCATTTGGTCCCTATACAACTGGTGTGATTTTTTTTTGGCAATCTCAAGGTGCAGCCAGGGGGCAGAGGGTGTCTGTTTTTGGGGCCTTAGGATGGCATATCTGCACTATGTTGTCTATCATGTTGTCCTGATGGCCTCATTGGCCTTCAGCACTTACTCGGGCTGTGTGTTAAACAATGGGAATGAAGGCCAGCACCTCCAAATCTGAGGCCATGGTTTTCAGCTGGAAAACAGTGGACTGCCTGCTTCAGGTAGGCAGTGATTTGTTTCCCCAAATGGAGGAAATCAAGTATTTTAGGATCTTGTTCATGAGTGAGGGTAGGTCGGAGCATGAGCTTTATAGACGGATTGGTGCAGCGATAGCAGTAATGCAGTCATCATGAAGAGGGAGCTGAGTTTGTGGGCAAAGCTCTCAATTTAATATACATGTTCCCACACTCACTTGAGCTTTGGGTGGTGACCAAAAGAATGAGATAATGGATACAGGTGGCCAAAATGAGTTTTCTCCGCAGGCTGTCTGGGCTGACCCTGAGAGACAGTGCGAAGCTCGGATACCCAGGAGGCACTCAGAGTAGAGCTGAAGCTTCTCCACGTTGAAATGAGCCAGATGAGGTGGTTTGGACATCTGGTTGGGATGCCTCCTGGATGCCTTCCAGAGGATGTGTTTCAGACATTTCCAACTAGGAAGAGACCTTAGGGCAGATACTAGACATGCTGGAGGGATTATATCTCTCAGCTGGCCTGGGAATGCCTTAGGATCCCCCAGGAGGAGCTGAAGGAATTGGCTAGGGAAAAGGAAGTATGGGTGGTCCTACTTAGCATGCTGCCACTGCAAACCTGTCCCAGATGAGACAATCGATGGCTGGACAGATGCAACAATTATGTTACCATTGTTGCTGATTTGACATTTGTTACTGATATGTATTGAAATGTATTTATCAATATATTGATACAATATTACTAAAAGCTATAATAGTTTTTCAATGATACTAAAATAACACCGGCACCATTTTATCATGCAGCAAACAATACATGGACAGTTTTGTGAAGGAAAACACAAATAAATTGTATTTTATAGGGAGAGCTGTGATAGTCTTTTGGTTTGTTTGTTTGCTTTCTTGCTTTTTATAAATTTCAAGAGTCATATTCAACTAGTGCCATAATGAAAAACACTATAAGGCAATGAGTGGTCCTAGTAGGCACATAGCTGTCAGAGTTACCTGCTCCATTTCTATGTGTTCCTGTGAAATCACACAATAAAATGCAGCTGAATGTGGCACCACATCTACAAACAGATGCTATTTTAAGTTATTTATATATTTAAAAAAAATGTCACTTGAGCAGCATTCAAATTTGTGACCTCTCACATTTAAAGGCCGGGACACACCAAGCTGACGGTCGGGCGTTGGCCAACGTCGGGCCGACGGCGAGCGACGGTCGGGCTAGTTTGTTTGGTGTGTTCCACTCGTCGGCTCTTGTCGGGCTTACGTCGGCGGCAGTTTGCCCGATTCAACATGTTGAATCGGCGTCGGGGCCATGGGGACCATCGGCGCGAGTGAGAGCTCTGATTGGATGTTCAGTTTAGCGAACGAGTCAGTGCCCGAGAATTAAAGCGAAAGTGATGAAAACAAGCACGTAAATGAAGGCGGTACAGACAGAAGGCTGTTTAAATGTTACGTGATCTTTCCCAATCATTCTAATACACGAATGTTTTCATAACAACATGAGCTGCTTAAAATGATTAAAGTTATCAACGTTACTGATATTCAAAATGGTAAGCAAGTCCTGCTTTGTTTACGTTTCGTATATCTGCATTTATCTCATATATCTTTGTTTCGGTTTCTCCTTTTGAATGACGAATATATACTATTGATAGCTGCTGATATAGACAGTTAAGGTGCTAAAACTTGGATGGCTGCATCTTGAATATACTTGAATTAATTTATGTTATTTATTTTATTAAAATTTGTTTACATCTAATTTAACGTTTGTTTTAAACACGCTTGTTCATTTTATCCGTGGCATTACCAATGTATGCAGTGAAGTTTATGAATGGAATAACCTTTTATGAGAGTACTGTAATAAGTGCTAATTGCAGAGCTTTGCTTTGGATCTAATTAGGATAAATGTTCATGTAGTGTTTTAGTAAAAGTGACCTGGATGTGCCAGCTCAAACCACGCTGTGCCAACACTACTCACAACCAGCAGTGTGTTATTGAGGAGCTCTATGTGACTGTTTGATATCATTCATGGGATTTTCTGTTCAGAATGTGCTGTTTAAAATCCTCGGCTGTCGGGTTTTCTTGTTTTGGTAAGTAAAGGCCGGGACACACCAAGCCAATGGTCGGCCGTTGGCCAACGTCGGGCCGACGGCGAGCGACGGTCGGGCTAGTTTGTTTGGTGTGTTCCACTCGTCGGCTCTTGTCGGGCTTACGTCGGCGGCAGTTTGCCCGATTCAACATGTTGAATCGGCGTCGGGGCCATGGGGACCATCGGCGCGAGTGAGAGCTCTGATTGGATGTTCAGTTTAGCGAACGAGTCAGTGCCCGAGAATTAAAGCGAAAGTGATGAAAACAAGCACGTAAATGAAGGCGGTACAGACAGAAGGCTGTTTAAATGTTACGTGATCTTTCCCAATCATTCTAATACACGAATGTTTTCATAACAACATGAGCTGCTTAAAATGATTAAAGTTATCAACGTTACTGATATTCAAAATGGTAAGCAAGTCCTGCTTTGTTTACGTTTCGTATATCTGCATTTATCTCATATATCTTTGTTTCGGTTTCTCCTTTTGAATGACGAATATATACTATTGATAGCTGCTGATATAGACAGTTAATTCCTCTCACGCATGCACAGAACGCACGTGTTAGTTTGCCATCGGCTTTAGTCTGTGCGGTGTGTTTGAGCGCAGCTTTTTTGTCCGACGCTGCTGACGTGAGGCAACAACACTGTCGGCTTTCGTCGCGGCTAGTTCTTTGAAGTCGGCTTGGTGTGTCCCGGCCTTTAGGGACACACTTAAATTACTCTCAGTCACTGTTAAGATCCAAGTAGCATACTAGAATCACGCCTGATTCCTCACAATGACTATGAACGTCCCATTAATATTTGAAAAACCATTTGAAGAACATATACATACTTCTATCTTCATTTTAAGTAAATTGTATTCTTAATTTCAGAATTAATAGTATATTTATTGTTTTATCATCATTCTTCAGATATGATATGCAGCACAGGCTCAGAATATGATAAACAGAGAGAAGGAGAGCACATGGCAGATGTACATTAGTCATTTATTCTTCATCATTTTCTGCCCGATATTTCTAATCAAATACACACTCTTCTTCTTCCCTCTATCTATGACATCTGCTCATCTATCTATCCCACAATTCCACGTTCATTCCTGTAGGGTTTTGTAATGCAAGTGTCCTACAGAACAACAAAGCAAGGTGACAGAATCAATCAAGCACGTCACAGCACTGTTTTCCGTGTGTGTGTGTGTGTGTGTGTGTGTGTGTGCTCACATGCAGGGGTGGGCATTCGGGTCCCCTAATTCTTCACTCTCACAACACAAGTGTCATCTAGCCCATTTCTCTCTCTCTCTCTTTTTCTCTGCTCTATTTCTGATTATGAAACTCATTAAGTCCATATTGATTTTGCTGAAGAACACCAACATGCATGTAAAGTACAAGTTGGCGGGTGATTTGTCAGAAGGGGGATGTATGGCAGGCAAGGGCGTAAGCATGTGAAGCTGTAGTAAGCCTAAACCAAACACATACTGTGAAAAAATTCGGACTTCAGTTTCTAAGTACAAATAGTTTCAATCAAAATAATTGTATTTCTTTATTTATTTTATTTCTTTCCAGCCATCACAATCTTTTTACGCATCCCATTTGGGACTAGAAAAAAATACGTATTTTCAAACACCAAGTTAAACAAAATAAAAATGAGAAATGTTAAAATAAGTTAAAGGTTAATAGATAAAAAAAATATGTATATGTTAACTATAATAACCCTAGCTTCATTGTAAATGCATACATAAATGTATGTTCAGAATAATTTGTGAATAAAATTACATAGGTAACATCAGGTAGTTATTAAAAAGGAAAAATACGACTTAAAAGTGTCAATAAAAGGAATAATGAGTGTATGTTTAATAACAGGGCTAGATGACTCACTGTCACTGTCCCTCCTGCTGTGCTGCTGTCACAAATATGCACACTCTTGAAATTAAAAAAAAAAAAAAAAAACTTATCTGATCCATACTTAACATCATGCATGGGTCACATTAACTCTGTTATACACAGAGCTGGATTGTGAACCCCAGTCCCCCTCTCATTAGTAATACAAGGCCAGTGTGACAGTAAAATAATTAGCCTGCCCTAATGCACTCGGCTATCTCTCTGACTGGATGACTGCTCAAGGCATAGCTATTAAGTTTTTGAAGGTTTTTAATTTGAAAGGGGTGGAACGTAGCATCTATCTGTGAATTAGCGAGAGAGAGAGAATTCCCTCTCCCAGGGCAAGGCCTTTTTCTCTGCCCTCATCAGTTCTCTAATTAGCTTCATTTTGTGTTATCTTTCATGATAAAGTAAAAATAATGTACATGGCTAGAGATCATGTCACTCTCATCGCTCTCTCTGAATAACTCAACAAGAACTTCTGGCAATTTAATTGAAATCTCACAGAAGTTCATTTAAATGTTACCACCTTTGAACATTTTTTGTACCAGACTAGCAGCACTGAGTGTTAGCATGTTGTTATGTGCTTGTTATGTTCTGTTTAGATGTTTAAGTGGTTACCATTATTAATATTGGACATTTGTCATTTTATGTAATGATCAGGATGAAACTACTCTGTCTGTTGCCAGTGGGCATTACAGGTCATGTGCTTCAGATGCCTGTTTTACAAAACCTGTTGAATTAAGACTTATATGAAATATAATGATAAAATGTGAGACCTTATGTATGTTATTTATGTGAACTGCTGCTAGTAGAGCAGCCTGTGATAGAACCCTTATTGATTTAATTGTCTTTTTAAATTGGATGAGAAAGGGCCATTATTTCTGTAACCAAGAGATATTGGTTGTATGAGAAAAACACAGTTTTAATGTGTTTCAAATGGATGGAATCGAAAGTATGTCTGTGTACATCTGCCAATTTCAATATGATCTAAGAGGAAAATGTAGCTATTTTACTAGTGTGTAATTGCTTATGAAATTGTGCAATGCTATTTCCATAGAAAAAGTATGATTTGTATGAAAAATGTGGTGACATCACAATGTTGCTTCTTGCACATTTTGCGACATTTACAACGTGAAATATCCAGTGTGTGGTGCTAAAAGCATTCAGTTTTATCCAAAACACTTGGATGTGAATCTGGCAGCATTTCATTAGAATGGTTGTTGTATGTATCGTGGCAGTTCGGAAATTAAATATTTATTGAATGGCACTAAAAGGTTAATGTTTTAAAATAACTTGCTGCTTACGCTACCCTAAACCTAGCAGGTAGCGTTAACAAAAGCACGCATGAAATAGAAACACATTTGCTGAAACAGCCATGCTATTTTAGCTTGCTTCCACAAGTCCTTGTGTTCTTTTATCGTGACTCGTGCTCGACTCAAGCACTCTGCATCATGCATTGAACTCCAAGTGCAATGCTCTACCAGGTGAGCTACAGAGCAAGTTTACTATATCAACAAAAAAAAAGCCATATGGAGCTGATTTTGCAACACAAACGTCAAAATTCATTAATTTACAAATATTACACTATGGTAAAACTGTTTTAAGGTCACAACATAGTGTTGTGTAAGTAACTGTGTGAAAATAAGTCTTCATTAATTGATAATCTGCCCTTAACAGTCAGAATTTGTGTGAAGGGAATAACATTTATTGGCGTTTTACTGCCACTAGTGGCAATTTCAGCTAGAAACTGCAGTGAATTGTATAGGTATGTATTTAGAGTCTTGCAAAAAAAAAAAAAAATTGTAGGTAGAGGCAACCCAGCATGCCTAGGTTGGAAAACTAATGTTAATGGCCAGAATCACTTGTTAGTACACCAAAGCTCACAGTGACAACATGCAACAACAGCCAATGAGAGAGAGTGAGGTTATATTTCTCTCTCTCTCTTCTCTTCTTTGTTAAAACAAGATGGAAGTTTAAATGTTAAAATGACATTTAGGTATACTGGAAAAGAAGACAAAGATACTTATTAAGAATAAGAGGCAAAAGGTGCCATAGTTTGGGAAAAACATGTAGATTCATTTCCATAAATCACAGCAATCTCAAGCTTCACCTCACTCCAAGAGTTATTCCCTAAAACCTGCTTGGTTTAATGAGTTTGTCATTTACCCTAATACAGTCCATTGTATACATCTCCATATGGGGTCATGAGATATCACATCCTGTGGATATTCAGTCTCTCTCTGTGTGTATGTGGATTATAAAAGTTTATTAGAGATGGACACAGTCCAGCAATCCAGTTTATTAAATAAATCAAAGTGTTAAATAAGAGTGAGATGGATTATATCACACAATGGTCAGTCATGCAGCCAGACTGATTGGTGATTTCTCTATATTTCAGAAGGAGCTGAGCTGATGTGATACTCACACTGTCTCTGAGAAATTCACCCAAGAAGGGGAAATTCATTAAGAATTAATTGTGCCTGCTGATAGCCTAATTTATTCCCAGTAAAATCATCTAAACATATTCAAAACAACTTCAATTGGAGCAACATTGCATAAGATATTATATAAGACTTGTTTTCAGAAAATACATTTTTTACCCCAATGGCAATTTTGTAAGCATAAATAAAATAAAACAATGAGGTTTAAAATGCTTAAATCTAAACAGAGTGCCAAATGGGATCAGATAAATGAATAATTAAACCTATACTTTATATATATCTTACTTTGCTTCTCCAGTAAATGTATTTTGTCTTAAGCTTGTGCAGATATACTTTTTTATTTTATTATTCTTTACTATACATATTAAAGGGGTCCTATTATGCTTTTTCACTTTTTCAACTTTAGTTAGTCTGTAATGTTGCTGTTTGAGCATAAAGAAGGTCTACAAAGTTACAAATCTCAAAGTCCACTTCAAAAGGAGATATTTTATTTAACAGAAATCACTTTTCAAAAACTACAACGAACGACTCATTTGGACTACAAAGCATATTTTCCGGGATTTGTGATATCACAAATATCGACGAATGGGACGAGATCTGGTTGAGCTGCACTAGAGAAGGCAACGAGTGTTATCATTATGTCGGAGACACGCTAGCTTTCCCAAGGCAGACGAACTTAGAGTGCTTACAATCATCCGGGTTTAAATCACGCTCAAATTTATTTGATTTTGATGCAATATTTACACTGAAGCTCGCAGGCGCGTATGGTAAGGGGTATGACATTTCCTGACCAGGCGCCGAGTGGAGCCAATCCCAACACACGCTGGCCCAGCTAACCAATCACAGCACATTTCGTATTTAAGAAGGTGGGCCTTCATTTGATACGGGAACTATTCAAGCCGTTCATGCCAGACTGGGGAGAGAGGTGTTGTAATAATGTAAAATATGTGAAAATAATGTGTTTTTCGAACAACCTAGTATGAGAGCCTGTTCTAGTACACCCCCAAAACAAAATGAAGACTTTGTAAAAGAGCATAATAGGACCTCTTTAAAGTACATATTAAAGACTTGCTGGATGGATGGTGTTTAGTTGTACATGAACAAAATGAGGTTCTGCTTATTGTATAAACCTAACAACAACAAAAAGCTTCATGTGATATTTTGAGATTTGTTGTGATCTGTTTTTGTTGACGTCAATACCTAAACAGATATGCACACACTAAATGAGCTGACAAAACTTATAAGCTGATGCACTTACTGGTCAGTGTTGCTGATGATGAACTACTGTAGCTAGAAATGCACCAAACCAACATAAACCAGCCTGGAAGGTCAAAGTGGTCTAACCTGATATTTTCAGCATGGTTTTCCTCCCAATTCAGACTGTGTGCTGGACCAAAGACAGTCAGCCAGAACGTAATGGGCTAAATGAACCTTTGGCTACGGTGTTGAGATGAGCTAATAGAAAGATTAGCCATGTTTCCTGTCTGTGAGCTCAGGTGAGGCTCCTCATTTCTGGCTCAAATTCTGCGCGTTATCAGTGCAGACACACACCTCACGCCTGTTTGTCGGCTCTAATTTGAATGAGAAAATTCTATTCATCAATCTAATTCCCCCTGGATAATGTGCTTACCCCGACGGACACCAAACATCTGCTTGACAATAATCCAACAAGCGGAAAGCTAATCTGAAAAAGTGGTCAATGTGAGGGAGTGTTTGTCTTGCTGAGGTTGTGGAGGTCTAGAGCCTCAGTTTTTAATGAAGGGTGATTGTGTGTATGTGTTTTGTGGGGGAGTTTGCTAATGGATTGAAAGTCTTTGTCAGACACATGAATTCCCGGCGCTGTCAGGCAGCATCACAGCAGAGCGCTCATGAAGGCTGCAGAGGTCCCAGCACACCACACCACCTGCTGCTGCCCCATCTGCTGCGCCAACACTCACTATTACATTCACTCACACATTTACTTAAATACACCCTCATACACTTACACTAGTCAAAAGTTTCGAATAAGTATGATTTTGTAATATTTTGAAAGAAGACTCGTATGCTTGCCAAGGCTGCATTTATTTGATCAATACAGTAAAAACAGTATTATTGTGAATATTATTACAATTTCACAATTATTACCACAGGACTGTTTTCTATTTTAATCAATTTTAAAATGTAATTTCTTTCAGTGATGGCAAAGCTAAATTTTCTTCAGCGATTACTCCAGATCCAGAAAACATTCTAATATGCTGATTTTGCTCTCAAAAATTAATAATAGTTCTTCTTATTATAAATGTTAAGAAACAGAAACATTCTGCTTCTTAATATTAATATTTTTCCCTCAGAAAAAATAAATAAATAAATTTAATGCACTATTGCATTACAGTTTCCACAAAAATATTACGCAGCAAAACTGTTTTCAACATTGATAAAATTAAGAAATGTTTCTTGAGCACCAAATCAGCGTATTAGAATGATTTCGGAAGAATCACGTGACACTAAAGACTGGAGTAACGGCTGCTGAAAATTTAGAATAAATTACATTTATTTATTTATTTTTATTTTTTTATAAAAAGTAATGTGTTTAAATGGTAACATTAACAATATATTTCAATCATGACAACTCTCTGAAGATTTAACATGGTGATGGATATGACCATGTTAATGTATTTGGTCTTGGCGGAATAGATCTGCTACGCTGCTGCTCCTGCTGA
>NW_015546103.1:50699-55338 GCF_001515605.1 Sinocyclocheilus anshuiensis | reverse complement strand
TGCTGAATTGCTGCTGCTGTTGGTTATTGCTGTAGTTGTAGATTATTGCTGCTGCTGCAAGCAAGTACAGGAACTTGCTACTGCCAATGCATACGGCGATACGGTGCCATGAGTATTTAAGACATACTGCTGCTGCACAAATAGCATATAAAATAACCCGTAGCAGATCTATACAGGTGGAGCTGGGGAAGGTGGAGGGTTTCAGAGAAACTCTGAAAGCGCGCTGCAGGAATCTCTAGTGAATGCTTGCCAGCCATATAAATGCAAGGCAGTAAGCTCATTGGCTGCATATACAGCATGAACAAATCAGCTTGAGCCAAGTCGTTTAACTCTCTGAATATCATCAGTTAACATTAACAACCCGTCAGCCTGCGCCATCTAGAGTTTCATGACTGAACTATATATATATAGTATAACACAACATATTTTTAAAATATTTACACTTTTAAAAAATATTTTTATAACGAAGAAAATTAGTCTTTTCTAAAGGATGTGGTGTTGTCTCAGACCCAGAGATGGCAGTCTTTCTGAAGCCAGCAGTCAGTTGTTCTGCTGGCACGGATCCCTCAGAGCAGATCTAATCATCGGGGAGAGAGACTGATTCAATCAGAATATAGTTTGATTATGTCGTCATGGCGACAGCATCTCTGGAGCACACGGCAGCCGCATGCATGACTGATCAACGGAAAGACAGAAAGAGAAAAAACAATGAGTGCAAAGCATTAAAATTGTATACACAACAACCTTTTAGAATCCAGAATTAAAGAAACAGAAATAAAACATGAAATAAAGCCGACGATAGCAGCTCTACTGGCTTTTTGGGTTCAGTTCTACATCTGCACATCTTCTGTAACCCAGCAGTAAGGTCATCAGTCTTTTGCATTAAAGCTCACACACTGAGAGGATTGGGTGTGTGCTGCTGCTTCTTATCACACAACCTTAAATTAACTTCTAATACTGCAGCTTACTCTGTTTATATCACTACAGAATACTTAACATATTTATGTAATAATGTTGTCAATATGTTAGAAGAACGACAAACCAAATACTTAAAAACCCAAAGAGAAAAATATAGCCAGGATTTTCTCAGGACATGGAGTCATTTGAGTCCTCATGACTTACTATTGAGGATATGGAATTTTGTCACATTATTATTGATAGTCTTTTTAGATGTAATGCAACAGAACATTTAACAGTAACATAATTTCATTTTTTAAGATTTTTCAGATCTCTCAAATATATCTTTTAGATCTATCTATCTATCTATCTATCTGTCTGTCTGTCTGTCTGTCTATTGATAGATAGATAGATAGATAGATAGATAGATAGATAGATAGATAGATAGATAGATCTAAAGAAGATCTAAATGAAATATTTGAGAGATCTGAAAGATTTTTAAAAATGAAAATAGTATATATACTGTATATATATATATATTAGTGCTGTCAAATGATTAATCGCGATTAATTGCATCCGAAATAAAAGTTTTTGTTTACATAATGTATGTGTGTGTACTGTGTATATCTATTATTTATATATAAATACACACACATACAGTATATATTTTGAAAATATTTACATGCATAAACAGCATGCATAGATACATAGATACATAAATCTAGTTAATATATAAACATAACATATTTTTCTTAAATATATACATGCATATGTGTATATTTATATATACATAATAAATATACACATCACACTCATATATGTATATATATATATATATATTCAAATTTATTAGAGAATCCTGGTTTCCACAAAATTGTTCCAAAACTGCTGTTGACATTGATTTCTGACAGTGAGGACTGGTCTAATGAGTAGCAGTGCATTACAGGAATAAATTTCATTTCAAAATATATTAAAATAGACAACAATTATTGTAAATTGTAATAATAATACGGTAATAATAATATTAATAATAATAATAATAATTATTATTATTATTATTATTTATTCAGTCTCAGTGAGCACAACTTATTTAATAAATAAATAAATAAACAAACAAACAATGGTTTGATCTTCCTCACATCATGTACATCACAGAACTCTTATGGCCACATAGAAGTAGGTTGAACTATATGGTATGTAATACATTATAAGTACATTATTTTCTTTTTTTGCAAATCTGAAACAGTGACAATTTATTGTACTATGTCTTTCTGAATCCCTATATTATCCTGTAAAGTGTAAAACCTAAATTCAGATGTTACCCTAACTAACCCAGTATAGCGGTACCCAATAACACCTCCAAAATCAACAATCACTGTTTGTACTTTCCTCGGAATATCCACAGGAGGTTCTAGTACTGCCAATAGGCACCACAGGGCTGAACCAACCAAGCTGTTTATAATGGTGTTTGTCAGAAAGACAAACAAGTCACTATACCAACCCTGCCATCCATCTCTAGTATTCTTTCTTAGTTTTAACAGTAAAAGCATTACTTAAATGTACCCACACTGCTTTCCCAATTTAAACAACCTTAATCTTCCATGCATTTATCAGTAACCCAAAGCTTTTCTTCACCCCAATTTACTCTCACTGATTAAAATCTTCCATTACTTTGTTACTGTCATCTTGTTCTTTAACTTTAACTCATCTGCATGCTGATGTGGTCTGGATGAAGTTCTTCTGTAATTTGAAGACACAATAAAAGAATAGAAATTCTGTCTTGCACCGACCTACATATTGTAACCTGTATGACTTTGTCTGGGGAACACAAGCATCATATTCATGGAGCCAAGATGACCATTGATGTGTCTATTTTTAGCTTTGGAGAGGGCTTTAGAATCAACACAGAGCACAGCAACAGGTCTGCAGCCTTCCTTAGATTCCCTTTTTGGCAGTAATGTAAAAACAGCCATCCTGCAGTTCAATGGTAGCTGCCCTTCAGCAAGGCTTTTATTGGGTACTGCCAGCAGGTTTGCCCCTATTGCACTTCAAAATGATTTATAAAAGTCCATAGGGATACCATCAATTCCTGGGGCAAGACCATTAGCCATGCCTTGTACTGCCGAGTACAATTCATACACTGATAATGGCCTTTCCAGCTCAGCATTTGCTTCCATTTGTACCTGTGGAACTCTTAATAGTAACTCTGTACTGCCTCTAAGCCACCATTTAACAGTATTTTCAGAATGAGTCTTCTGTGCAGGTTATATCAATCCTTTTACTTTTTTTTTAACTATTCTAGTGACTCTTCAGGCAGTTGAAGCAGTACATTTTTAGACATAACTACCAAGCTATACATTTGCTAAAGTGATATACTTATGCTTCGTTAAGTGCTGCTTTTCTCCATTTTTTAAAAAATTTTTTTTTTTTGCAAACTCAGTGAACAACTGATGATATGAAAAGGCCTTGAGAATATGATCAACAAAGACATTACTTTTTCTTTTAGCGGTATGCAATTTATGATTTGTTTCTAATTTGTTTCAGTGTCTTTTTTTCTATGACAAATCTATATCTATCTATCTATCTGTCTGTCGTCTGTCTGTCTGTCTGTCTGTCTATCTATCTATCTATCTATCTATCTATATTTATTTATCTATTTATCTATGGGGGTGAGCTATCCTGATCTGTCTTGGGTGATCTCCTACTGACTGATTCTCCATAGAACATAAAATGCATAAAGCAAAAAAGACCGTAGTTTAACCGATTCTTGAATGACTCTCTTTTGACTATATCCCCAAAATAAATAAATAAACACACATTTTTTTTTTTTTTACACCAGCCATAATTTTTTTCTCTCCCCCATATCAGTTTGTATCATAAAACTGACTGGTTGTATATACACAATTATAATTATTATTGTTTTTTTTTTCCCCAAATATTTATTCTTTAAGTGTAATAAATGGGATTGTTAAAGAATTAGAACCATTCAATTCCCTCTGACTGACATCTCTAGTTAGACGTTGGATCGGATACAAACTTTTGCAAACACTTAAAACTACTAATCAACTGGTAAAATCATCCAGTTTTTACATCTATGGTCATGTTTTCAATTAACAGCAAATATTTATTCAGGGCTTTGTCTGTGTTCACACTCAGAGTTGACAGGTGAAAACTGACAGACAAATATTAGCCCTATTTTCTCACAGTGGAGAGCAAATATTTCACACTAGAAACTCATCTGACCTTTGGCTTTTACAAAAGTGTGTGTGTGTGTGTGTGTGTGTGTGTCCGTACGTGTGTGCTTTTCATTAAAACAGATGGGTCGCAGACCCTGCCAGCATGGACATATTAGATAGGACACTGCACAACCGCATGCTACGGCTGACTCCACCAGCCCTTCTATTTATATTAGAGCTGTTTCTCTCAAACAAGATACATTGGTTTCTTCTATTAACTCCTGCTATTTAATAGTGTACATACCCACATTCATACTGATTTATTAAATTAATCAACTACTTCAATGTCTAAAAGCAACAACAACAACAAAAACTAATTTAATTTACCACCACCCCAAGCACACACATATTAATTAGTCAGCAGTTCAAGGCGATGACAACCACTTTTGTCTTCATTACCCCCAGAGAATCCAATTTAGCCAATAAAATAGATGCAGTTGTGTTTGGCATGTACAGCAAGACAGCAATGTAATGCAAGGGTCAAGGGTCTGTATATGAGGGAATCG
>NW_015546103.1:27142-50683 GCF_001515605.1 Sinocyclocheilus anshuiensis | reverse complement strand
CCCCCCCCCCCCCCCGCACCTTGATTAAAGACCCTGTCAGAGATCCACTTTACGCTGATAGCATCTTCTACGCGTCCCGTTCACAGCATTCCTAACCTATGTGGCTCAAAATCGATCCCACAGAGAAGTGTGAAATCTGATAACACAACAAAATCACACAGATAGCCAACTGTTCATTACAGTCACACACTGTATGTGTAACACATTGTGATACTAACATCAACTCTTCTTTATAGAACAAAATAAAAAAAAACATTTGGTAACACTTTAGTATAGGGACCAATTCTCACTATTAACTAGTTGCTTGTTAGCATGCCTATTATGCACATATTGGCTGTCTATTAGTACCTATAAAGCACATATTTTGCATGACCATGTTCTACATCCCTAATCCTGCCCAATACCTAAACTTAACAACTACCTTACTACCTATTAATAAGCAGCACATTAGGAGTTTATTGAGGCAAAAGTCGTAGTTAATGGTTTGTTACATATTTTTGTACTTAATAAAAATGCCCTGCAATTGCTTTTAGTATCCTAAACTGATATACTCAAAGTCTGCTAAATTGGAACAACTAATTTTGTACTCAATGCACTTTAATTGTGCAGAAGTAGTGCTGACGTCCAACCAAAAATATACTGAAGTATATTTGATTGTGCTAAAGTGGAACTATTGCAAGTATTATTCAGGTACCCTTTAAATATCTTGCATTTAAAGGCTGATATTATTCAAAGATCATTAAATCCTTGTCAGTAGTGACATTAAAACACATTTTAAGCTTAACATTAAGAAATATGCACTTTGCAAAAGTAGTATTGCAAATAAAGTTTAATTGTAATTTTTATATCAGTAAGTCTCGAGCGATATGTCACTAAATATGTTTATACGTTTGACCTACACTTAGTATGAAATAAATGTATTTTAAATATATTACTTTTTTTTTTACTAGGGCTGGAATATTAAAATGTTTCATGCTAAGAAAAAAAAAAAGGTTAGTTTAAGAAATGTTTTCTAAGAAGTTCTTTAACCCTTAAATGCATACCTCGGGTCTTTAGCGACCCGGGACATCATTCCCTACCCTCTCCCTCCTTCATTTTTTTAAGTTAGACATCAACTTTCTTAGTATTCCTCAATCTATTAATTATAAACAATATAACAAGAAAAAAAATAGTAAAATATAAAAGAATGCCTGTTTTCTGATTATTTTTTTTGTAAAAACTGTATAGGGTCGCTAGAGACCCGAGGTGTGTAAATGTGTAAGTATTTTTTCCTGCACAACTATATTTACATATCTGATGACTCAATATGTGCAATGCATCTTTTTTTCCTCAAGGTGGCACTGTTTGATACACAATGATGATGTGAAGTTTCACTCATAATTACCGCAGGCATAAAACAAACGAAATATTGAATATGAAGTCATTGAAAATTATAGTTTTGAGAATATGGCTGAAATCGTGAATATGAGGCAGATACTGAATGTACTGTGGAAGTGCGCTCTGACGATGACAGCGATGGTAAAATCATCTCAAATTCAAAAATCAAAGCGCAAATTGAACCCTTTTAAGTTTCAAAAGGTAACGAACTATGCTTTATTTTATTCTTCTGTAATTGTTCTTAAAGGGGTCATAGGATGCCCATTTTCCATCAGAAACAAATGTAATCCACTGCGTCTTCAGCAGCTCAGATGTTGGGAGTGAATGACGACTGCTGTTCATTATTACATCCAACAACAGAACACCTCAATCACTTAGGTGTCATTCTTGTCTACATCTGCTCCAGTGGTGAAACAATGGTGGGATATATAGGTCCGGGTCGCTAAAGACCTGAATATGTAATAATGATTGGCGAAACATTTATGTATTTAAGGGTTAAGAAACCCAAAATTGTTCTTCTGTGGCATCACTCCCTTTTGGATCCTTTATTTTTAAGAGTGCGCGCTATATTCAAGGACAAAACCCAAAAGATCATCTATTCAGAAAGCAAATATTAAATCTATTGTAAAATGTGACACAAAATCCTTCCTCAGATCTAGTGAAGGCCTATTATTGTGCAGACTTTTTGCTTAAATTATTTCAATTCCTTCCAGCTCATCAGATACTGTTCAGCATTGTTACAATGATGATATTCAAAAACAAATGAGGTTGCAAAGATACTGTAATGGCCAGACAAAACATCTTATTTCCTTCTTCGAAACACTGCAGTTGCACATCTAGCATAATACAATACGCCACAGAAAATAGGCTCTGTTCACTAAAATTAGAGAATGAATACAATACAAATAAAAGAGATCTGTCACCATGTATAATATCACATATAAACTGCATGTGGTCCATTAATAAGTTGCAGGCCCCGTGGAACGTTGCATTGTTCTTGTTGACAACCCAGGGACATTTACAATAGCACAGTGACCAATAACGAGCCCCAGTTTTTCAAATAGTAAATCTGAAATCTTCTGTAAAAATGGATTTATTGTGTTCTGCTGCAGCCTCTGGCTTATGAATCTCTGATACAAAAACCATTAAACAAAACTAAATCTGCAGACTGAGAGTAAATGTAGCAGTATAGAATATGTGGACATATTCGTAGCATTGTTCTTTATTCTTTCAGACATCCTTTAAAAAAAGAACATAAAGTGGTTTTGAATCTAATCAAAAACCAGTGAATCGCAAATTCAGTCAATTTGCTGTCAAGATTCACATGCCTAGTCACAATGCAATCCAAAGCCCAATGCAAATAAGTGTTGTCTCAGTATTTCCACGGTTTGCATTCATGTAAACATCTATTGTCTGTTTTGTTGTCACCATATCAATGGTAGTATTACAGTACAATAATTAAGGTGGTTCAGATGTGACTTACCTGTTCCCATATCTAAATATTTGGCTTTTCAAGAGTAATGAAGTGGTTTAGATAATGAGCTGAAGTCCCTGACCGCCCTCCTTCACGCTCAAGCTATGGATGTGGTCTAATATGTAAATGTGCACCCTGTTTGGAACATGTTTTGTTTTGCATGTTTTTGTGATTTGCAAGTATGATTTTTAAATGCAAACTGTGCGAAATACAGAAAATGAGCTTGTATTTTGTGAAGATGGTCAGAGGTTTGGTGGATGAATTTTAGATTTTATTAATTATCTTTCAACTTTTAAAATTTTTTATTTTAGTTGTATTTAATTATTTGCTTTGTAACTGGCTGACAATCCAGAGTGCTTTATAATTTGTTTAATTATAATACTCAGAATATTCTTCACATTTACAAAGAGTGTTTCATTAGGCATTCAGCATTCAATATGTAAAAATAGAAGTATTTCAGAGAGTTTGGGGATTAGAAAATAGAGAAAGTGAGAGCCAAATGTCACTAAGAGCAGTTACCATGACAATGCAACACCTGGAAATTGATTTTTACAGGATGGAGGGATGTTTTTAGCTCATTGTGAGGGACTTTGGGTCTGTACTCTGGTGTAGTGTATTTTAAGACTGGTAACTCTAAGCAGGTTGTTTTTGATGAACAGCAAAGAGGTATTAAAGAACAGCCAAGGGAAATTGACCTGAAGGAGACCACCCACCCCTGCAGCAGGGATTAGCAGTTCTCTTCTGAGTTGCATAGTTGTTTTTTTGTGTGCTCTGAGATTACATAAATGTCCATTCAAGATGTAGATAAGTTTGTTTCTTCATTGGAACAGATTTAGAGAAATTTAGCATTACATCACATACTCACCAATGAATCTTCTGCAGTGAATGGGTGCCGTCAGAATGTCCAAAAAGCTGATAAAATCATCACAATAATCCACAAATAATCCACATGACTCCAATCCATGAATTAACATATTGTGAAGCAAAAACCTCATTGTTTTTGAGAAATAGAATGTGTTGATGAAAGTCTAAATCTAGTTAAAAATAATCAAACCATGTTTCCACCACTGCTTTTCAATATGTGAACCCAAAGAAACATTAAATTTTTAATCATTTCTATTTATATGCACCAACAGAGCACTACTTATGAACAGCAATATTTATCAACTATTTATTTTTTAATTTCTACACAGGAAACTGCCATGGTGGGACAGTGAACATTTTTTGACATTGTTGACACAAATGAAATGCTAATTTAGACATACAGAATGAATCGCTTCATTGAAATGGACAGTTTGAATTGAATTACAGAAATGAATCAAACTAATCATCACAATAACATTCTTAATCAGAGACACTATTTAAAATAATAACTTAATGATCTTAATGGTCTCATAATAAAAGCTCATTGTGACTGCATTACATTGCTTGATTTTGAATTGCCAGGCAAATCATCATGAAAATATACTGAATATTAGATAATTTACTGTGTATAATAGGTATCATACAGGTTTGGTCTTCCTTTTCCAGTACACTACAAGCAATATCAACTGGAATATCAGCGCTGTACATTCACTCCCCCCACCTACAAATCCCTGCCAGTACGAGACTCGAACCCGCAACCTTGGGTTACGAGTCCGACTCTCTAACCATTAGGTCACGACTTAGGCCACGACTTCTTATTGACTTATTTAACCTTAATGCATAGTTAAAAGACAAAAATGGTGTGCAGTACCCCAGGGAAAAATAAATATACTAAAATGTATTTGAAATACATTGATTTCATGCTACCTACTACAAATACAGTATATATGTACTTAATATAAAATACCCTGCAATTGTACTTTTAGTAGCTACACTAAACTGGTATACTTAAAGTCTGTTAAATTGGAGCAACTAATTTTGTGCTTAATGCACTTTAATAGTGCAGAAGTGTATGTGATTGTGCTTATGTGGAACTATTGCAAGTAAACTTTAGGTACCCTTTAAACATCTTTCATTTAAAGACCAATATTATTCAAAGATCATACAATCCTCATAATTAGTGACATTAAAATAGTGACACATTTTAGTCCTAATATTAAGAAATGTGCATTGTGCACAAGTAGTACTCCAAATTTAATTCATATATATTTTATATCAGTAAGTCTTAAGCGATATGTAAGTAAATATATTAATAGATTTGAACTATACTTAGTATGAAATAAATGTATTTTAAATATATTACTTTTTTACTTATTTATTATAAACACAGGCATGTTTTTTTTTTCTCAAAAATGTTTTCTACTGCAACAAATCCAGATATTATAGAAACAGATTGCAAGAATTTGAGTGCTATTTAAAAATTCCAATATTACATTAAAATAGTAACAGGAACAAGTGGAGCGGGTTGCGTGAAATGTCCAGATGGCACCACTTTTAAATAAATGCATATGTTTCTCTACGTTTTAATCTCAGAAATATGTAGAAATTCAATTTATTTTGAAGCAAAGATTAATCATATTAGCAGCCATATGGTCCGCTGGTAATGACTGCTCATACTAGCATGCTGTTTTAGCAATGTAACACACTATTAATGCAGCTGAAATAAACATAATGACCATCATAAAAAAAATCTGTAATTTACAGCTATGACAGAGTCACATAAAGAGTGGAGTGTTTAAATACAGTGTCTAGTCAGAAAATGAGAGACCAATGACATAAAGACAAAGCCAAATTATCTTTTTCTTGTGTTCCATGTATAATATTGGTATTTTTTCCCCTTGCGCTGTGCCTTTAATGTGCCTCTTCACATCTGAATGTGAACAACAAGCAGCTTTACTGTCAAGTCCAATATAGTCTATAATGGCCCCATCCTTTCATAACAGCCTCTTTGCAAAGCTTAAATTACATAAGACAGATTCACAAAAAAAAAAAACACAATCTGCAGTGAAGTGTGCCACTCAAGTTGTTAAGGTTTTCAAATGCTACATGCAGCTAAGAACTATGAAAACCCATTTTCACCTCAAAGTAAAAAGTGAAAAAGGTAACTGTGAGATTAAAGTTTGAAGTTTAAAATAAGAAATAATGCCACACTGTGAGAAATAAAATTGCAACTGAAAGATATAATGGCACAATTATGTGAAATGAAGCTATATAAAGTCACACTGCAAGGTACAAAGTGACATTGAGAAATATAATGTCACATTTGGGAGATTTAAAACCACAATCACCTTTTGTTTTAGTCTGAGGTGGAACCAGACTTCCATAATTCCTACCAATTCACTTTTATCATCTGTTCTTCTGGTGTTTAGAATTAAATCAACTCAGTAGGAGTACTGCCAAGTTCTGAATAGCGAATAGGCATCATTAATGGGTACAGTACATGTAAACGGTCACATGTTCAAGTGTTTAAATGTAATCTGTCTGATATCAGAAAGTGTTTGCAGCATATTTTAATAAATAACCTTGTGAAAAAGCACTTTTAAAAAGAGTACTTATTACAGAAGTAATATAATTTAAAACAATATCCTTACATGTGAAATAAAAATGTTTTCAAGAACTTTATTGTATTTTAAATGCTTTAGAGTTAACAATAAATGCAGTTAGCTGAACTTTACAGTGCTTTTTGACCCGCTTATGTGGGATTTAAGTGCATCTTTATATCTAATTTCATAATTATACTACTATGTTTGAAATATGGATAAAATGTACTGATAAACGTCTCAGGTTACTTGTGTAACCATGGTTCCCTGAGTAGGGAACGAGACACTGCGTCCTCTAGGGGGCGCTATGGGGGAACGCCTCGTCGTGACCCGTGTCTGAAGCATACATTGAATGATGTGTGCTCCCGGCGCCTATTTATACTATAGTCGCACCGGTAGTGACGTCATGGCTGTCGCCGGCCAACGAGTTAGTGTTTTTTCAATGTATGCTTCAGACACGGGTCACGACGAGGCGTTCCCCCATAGCGCCCCCTAGAGGACGCAGTTCGAAGTTCCCATGAAAGGGAACATTTGTTAAACTAAAATGTCATTTATGTTGAAACTTGTGTCATGTTATTTAAATATAGTTGTGATTAAACATTTGTAATGATGAAGTTGCAATTTAGTACATTTAAAATATATTAACTTTAAACGTTACATCAAATAACACACTACAGTTAAAATTAGAGTCCAGTATTTTACATGTGGTTTAATATGTTAGTCAATGAAACTAAATATTATTAAAAAAAAATACTGATTTAAGATGTACTTTAAAATAAAACTTAATTTCACAATTTTAGTGTGGTACGAGCAGTCATGAAAGTAGAGTATACTCTCTTATAAGAGGCTTTTTATTCTATTTATTTATCTGCAAGTACCTTTTTAACTATACTTTTTTAACATTTTAACTACAAATGCACATTCAATACAATTAAGCTCACTTCTTTTTCATAAGGGTGCCTCTTTTGGACAGGGAAGGAAGCTTTGAGGTCAGTATGTTTTCATAGCACAAAGTCTTTTATCACAAAAGATCAAGGAAAAAAATTGATTGATGAATAAGAAGAAATGACAGAAGAATTTCACAGCTACAATTCCAATCGACAGAGAGAGGAGACATTAACACAAAGACAGACAATGTGACCTGTGATCTGTGTGTGTGCGTTCACTGCAACTCTCTTTTCATTCACACTATGATATCTCTCTCTCTGTCCAAAGTCTGTTGTCTGTCATCTCCTCCACTGATGCGAAGGGCATTGGTTTTGTGTTTTGTTTGAGTATATCACTGGCCAAATGAGCAGATATGTGTCTCTCTGCTGGGATGCTCTGCTCCGTCAGCCCTGCTCAGTTATTTCTATACCCTCCTGCTGCTTTCATCATCTCAGATAGGTGCCCCAAAACAATGATGTCATATTTACTTCTGTCATATTCACATGTCATTTCTGTATTTCGACTGTGGAGCACAAAAGGAGAAATTCTGAAGACTGTGCTGGATGTTCTTTTCAATACAATGAAGCGAATGGGGACTGGAACACTCACATTTAAAAAAACATGCGTGTCCTAAAGGTATCATAACAGTGACTTGTATGCTATGTACTGTAAGTCTTATAAAGCTATATGATAGATATGTGCAAGGAAAAGACTAAAACTTAAAGGCACAGTTCACCTAAAAATGAAAATTTGCTTAACATTTACTCACCCTCAGGCCACCCAAGATAGATGAGTTTGTTTCTTCATCAGAACAGATTTGGATAAATTTAGTATTATGTCACTTGATCACCAGTGTATGCTCTGCAGTGAATGGGTGCCGTAAGAATGAGAGTCCAAACAGCAAAACATCACGATAATCCACATATAATCCACACAACTCAAGTCCATCAATTACAATCTGCCTGTTTTGTAACTAAGAAATGTATTATTAAGACATTTTAACTTCAAACCATTGCTTCTGACTAATCTAATCCATAATATTGCTTTCTGCAGAGAAAAGTTGAGTACATAGTGTATAAGTGCATAGTGTATAGTGCGTAATTTGGGACGCAGCTCTTATCTTGTCTGAATCAGGAGAGAAATAAGCACAGATCAGTTGTTAGAGCTCTCCTTCTGACGGCACCCATTCACAGCAGAGTATCCACTGATGAGCAACCTATAGACTGCTCCATTTCTCAAGAATAATGCTTTTACATGGCGTATTAAAAACAAATTATCCCTTTAGTCCAACTGACATGGAAATTTTAAAGTGCATGCATGTAAACACTCTTAGTGATTGGAACTCTGAAAACAGGACTAACAGCTGTATTCTGCTGCTACATGAACATAGGCTCTGTACACTAAGGCTCTGTTTTAGCATGTAGACGTCAGTGCAGCTGTGAGCAATTATTCCCATCACAATAATCTTTTCAAATACAAAGGCTGCACCTGAAAGCTAAGGTAGCTGTCTTGGTGCCTTGTTACCCAGTCAGTCAATGACTTCATAGAGTTTTTGTATGTAAGTGTCTCATAAGGAAACAGACAGACTTCCAAGGCACCATGGTGTAATGTTGAAGTGTCTAGAACAAATCCAGCTTTGGTTATACCAAAGCAAATGTAAAATGTTTCTGTGTTTTCTGTGAGGGTTGTGTTTAGGGATAGGGGTAGGGGATATAATATACAGTTTGTACAGTAAATCATGATTGTGTGTGTAGCAGTTTGCAAACAATGTGGACATTTTTCAACAACTTTTTATAATTATATAAAATTGAATATTTTCAAAAATGATTCTGTGCTGGCATATGTAACCTAGCATCACTAAGACAGAGTAAAGCAGACAATATGCAGAAGGAAAGTGAGTAGATATTTCATGAATCTAGATGTGTTTTTGTTTTTTACGATGAGGATTCTGCAGCTCCTAGATTCTGTCTTACAGACTTGAGACTTGCTCATATGCTTTTTAGAGTTTCAAAGGCTCATGTACAGGGGTCAAATTGAAACTAACTTGTATAACTCTTTCTCACTCTCTCTCTGTCTCTGAGGCTTTGGCATTCATTTACACATCTGCAGGGTGGAGAGTTGAAGTCTGATATTTCTGTTATGCTGGTTTATCTCTCCTCAGTTTAATGTCAAGAATGTTCCAACAGCTCAGACACGTCAAGTACTGCCTGTTTTAATGATCTCTCTCTCCTATTGTTTCCTGTCTCTCTCTAAATCACCTTATTACAGTAGAGTTACGTGTTGTTGTTGTTGTAGTAGTTTAAAGTAGTGTCTATACTAACACCTGTTTGAGATTTCTAATCGTATATGGTAATGGTTAATATTTTGTATTGCAGTCAATTATGCTCCTTTTCCATTGTTAGGAAGTGGTAAAAAGCAAAAGTGCAGATGCATTTTTTTTTGTATTAAACTAAACTTAATGTAACTTATTTGTAAAACACAACCCAAAACTGTTTTCCCCATCTCTGCTACTTCCTTACATTTGCTTAAGTGCTATTAAAATTTTTAAATGTCATTTACATTGCAGCTCTGGCATAAACCCAGAACCAGGATAAAACAACCCCAAAACACAGAACGATTATCCAAATGAGCAAACCAAACATCAAGAACTTTTGCCCTAAGCCCCCAAGCTATACTTTTTTTTTATTTATTTTTTCCCAGTATACTCTATGTGTTCCCTGGAAATCGAAACCCATTACCTTGATATTGCTGGTGCTCTATCAGACAAACATCTGGCAATAAATGCATGCCTAAAGATATTACACACGTACAGGTAGAGCTGAGATTTCTATGGTAATATTGTGATGGACAAGAATCCCACTCGGATGTCTGCGCACTGATCTTCCATTCTCAGTGTTTAGAAAGTGAAATCTCTTAATATATCTCCCTTAAGCAGTCAGAGGTTCAGTAGACACAGCACAGCTTTGCTCACTTTCTATAAAGCACTGAGCTTTGGCTGACCTGCATGTACAAAGGCTGAAGAGCAGTGCTTTATTCTGCTTTCAGACAGGCTGAATGAAATCTGAAGAGACATTTGACATCACAGTTCTTTACTTAGGATACTTTCTCACCAGAGCTTTTGATGTTGAGGCCTTTTGGAATCAGAATTTGGTTAAAATCCAATCATCCATCCATTTTCCAAGCCACTTGTCTGCAGTCTATTCCATCAAAGTATTTTTCTGACTATGCCACATTTAATATGATCAATGTTTATACGTGATTTTCAAGCCAAGATAATCAGCAAATCAATATGTATAAAGTCGACATGAAATCAAAACTATAACTATACATTTTTGTTCAGAATGTGCACAATTCATTGTACATTATAAGATCAATCTTTCATCAAAACGTATTAACTTGCTCCTCTTCTGACTTTCCTTTTTGACTGAATTTTCAAATGTCTTTTACTTTTCAATCCCTCCACTTTTCACAACCCAATTCATTCTCAAAGTATAAAATCAAGCCCACCCTACTTTCTTTTTCTAAATATCCTTTTATATAAGTATGCATGTAAGTGGTGTCTAATTGTCAATACAATGTGTTATGCCAGTGTCAAAGATGAATATTTGCTTAGTGAAAATTTGAATGAACAATATAGTTTAACCAGTGTGATGTCACAAAACCAGCAATACCCAAATGAGACATTTTTGGAGCTTGGTTAAATGTATTTATTTATGTATTTATGCATTTATTTTATTTCTTTATATTGTTTGTTTTCATACTGAGGATATTTTAAGCTATGAATCTTGCAGGATGTTTTAATGGTACAAATAGCTTTTACAGACGATAATTTGATTCCTCATTCCATGACCCCGTTAATCTATACAGGAAGGAGAACATTTCTCTTGTGCTATGCTAATGTTTAGCGCTAAACACAGTGACTCTCCTGTGAGTGTCCACTATGCGTCTGATTGATCTGCATGAGGGACAAATCCACCTCATCAGAGACCTCTCTGCTAACCTCAGCTCTACCTGCTCATTGAGCTGACCTGCACCCAGATCAATAATGCTGCAACCTTGAAACCAAATCCCCAAGGTCACGTGGAGAGAAATCGATAGAGAAATCCTTAAGGGTAGCAGTGCTAACAGGCCTGGATTAGCACTTGTGGTGCTGTCACTCTAACCACTAGCACATGCAAACAGGGCATTATGTCGTCCACTGGAATATGCAAACTTGTCACATGCAGGATCAATAGCACTGAGCATTCTGTATTGCACTCTAACCACTTAAGGTATTTGTGGATTCTTAACGGCATATATATATATATATATATATATATACACCTTGCTACGTGTACTGCGTTAGGCTAACCGAGACTTGTCATTTGCACTTATATATTGTTGCTCTTTTGTTAGTTTTGACTGCTTTTATTGTCCTCATTTGTAAGTGGCTTTGGATAAAAGCGTCTGCTAAATGACAATGTAAATGTACTAATAAGCACTGAGTTCTGGATTTTTTTTTTTTAATCATTCACTTTAAGCACTTTAAGCACAGAGCTGTAAAAATATAATCTACTTTAATATAATAAACCTATTTGGGTCATTCCTATATTCCTATAATAAACCTATTTGGGTCAATATATATATATATATATATATATATATTTGTGAGAATGGCCCAAGTGAAAAGAGGCTTTTAAATGGAATTTGAAGGTTATAAAGTAATATGAGATCATGTGAGATGTAATCACCAGTATATATATATATACATATATATATAGACAAAATAAATATACATTCATACATTAAGTTTCACTGAATTTCATTAATTTGTAACAATCACTACATTGTTAAAAACCTAGACTGCAGTTATAATTAAATAAGTTAAATATACCCATAAATCACAGGGACTATCAGAAAAAAATAAAAACAAATAAAAGTGAATTAAAATTAGACATATTAATAGCCAGAATGTTCCAACAATATTTCGCCCACATAACCCTGTCTGCCTTCTAGCTAATTAAACATGCCCTCGTTTTTAGAAAACAGCTGAATCAGAGAGAGGTTGAGAGAGCTAATTGGTATGCAGTGTGTTGTAAGGTACTGCTTTTTGAAAGAGGTGCAAATACATGTGGAGGACTAAGTTTGATTCTTCCTCAATCAAAACTCCTACACTTCACACGAAGACTGTGCAACTGACGTACAAAGTATTTTTTTTATGAAACAGATTTTATAACATATGTTCAATGTATAAAACATCAACAGAAGATTATTTACATTTTCTTTCCTTCAAAGTTGAACAATTATAACTTTTCAGGAGTGAATACTGTATGTCGCATGTGCATTTATGGATGCTGCATTAAAAAAAAAACTGTAAACTTACAGTAGTTCTCTAGTAAAAAAGTTATATATTTAAAATACATTTATTTCATACTAAGTATAATGCAAGTCTATTAACATATTTACTTACATATTGCTTGAGAATTACTGATATAAAAATTATATATATATATATTTAATTTTTATTTTTTTTTTTTTTCAACTTTATTTGGAGTACTTGTGCACAATGCATATTTCTTAATATTAAGCCTAAAATGGGTTTTAATGTTGCTATTGATGAGGATTGTACGATCTTTGAATAATATCGGTATCGGTATTTTGCACATTCAGTTACACTTATATGTATATCTTTAGTTAGACGGCAGCACTACTTCCGCAAAATTAATGTGCATTAAGTACAAAATTAGTTGTTCCAATTTAGCAGACATTATATAGGAGCTTAGAATACCAAAAGTACAATTGCAGGGTATTTTTATTAGCTTAATAAATATGTAAATATTTTTGTAGTGTACTTAGCATGAAATAAATGTATTTCAAATACATATTAGTATTTTTTTTTCGCTAGGGTTCAGCCAGAACTTGACATTCTGTCATTTACTGATCTGTATGACTTTCTTCTGTAGAACACAAACAGAGATCATATATTTCATGATATCAGTACATTGCGACTCACATTAATGCTCGTTGAACATTTTCAAAGTGCTTCACTTGATTTTGGCGAACAACAACCAAATAATTTAAACAATTTGTACAATAAAATTGTGGCAGACACCACTGATCTCCTATGTACCACCCAATGCTTCACACTCCAATCCAGTAGGTGGATTCTGCCACGTACTGTACTGGAGCCTTAGCACTGAAGTAACCATGTTTGAAATGGTTATGTTGACATTGTCATTGCAATCAGTTCAAGAGTACCACAGGATGACACACTCATTGGTAAAATCAAGGTGAATATATACTTTTTTTTTTTTTTTGTTTTTTTAACAAACTGCACAGACAGGTTATTTATTTTCGAAGTCTATTGGTCTACTGGTCAAGCCAATGGTGCTATGTAATTGCAGATGGCCACTGAAAGAAACAAAGACGGTGATGCTACAGTGTTTACTCAATTTTTTTTAGAGGAATTAATACATAAATGGCTTATTTATAGTTTACTCTGCAAATTAAACTAGGATAAGATAAAAAAATAAACATTGAATTTATCTGTTTATCAGATCTCATCCAGATTAAATACAATCAAATCACTCAGCTCGGATGATGTGTCCTAGAAATAATTTAGAATGTAAGATTTATGTAATCTAATTATTAAGTAAGTCGACTCCTTTTGTTGAAATTGCATCCCAAAGCATGATTCCTTAATAAAACAGCACAGGAGAAATGCATGGGGAAAGACAGACTTGATGTGTTTGCTTGACAGATCCTAAGGGCGCCTGAGCGGCTGCATCTGGATCGGGCCTCTCATTCTACAATAGAGCATATGGACAGGCTCTGCAATTTTCCTGTCACTTTAAGAGCAGGTAAGTAATAGGTAATTGGGCGCCCATTCATGCTGCCTGCTCCCTCCTCGGCCGAACTGTGGGCTTGTAAAGACCAGTGGAAAATAAAGTCAGGTTAAATATAGTACGCTAAAATGCTCAAAGTGACTCATGGATAATCAGTCGACGCAAACCTGCAGTAATTGCTTTCTGGGAGAGTCATTCGGCAGGGTAAAATCTATTTAGGAACCAGATATGTCTTTTTTACAGGAAACGAGGAAAACATGCCGCTACACTGCACATATATTAGCTGACTGCCTCTGTAGCGGTGACTGGAGGACGGAGCCTTTATCTAATTGTGCTGCTTTAACACACACATTAATCTAGTGTGTCAGAGAGGGTACGCTCGTACTGCACTAATAGAAAAGGGAATAACCACATTTATTTCAGTAATAAGCCATTAGCGTCCTGTGTCCGGGCCAGGGAAGGGTGTGAGCTAAAGGGTTTGTCTGCTTGCTGACTGTTATGTTGTTTATCAAAGCAGGGTTAGAGTTCGCTCACTACTACAACTTTATGTAATACGAAGTGGAGCTGAGATTACTGAACTGTAACTGGTTAAATTATCTAAACTATCTATAGTCAACATGAAATCAAAATTGATCCTTTTTTTTAATCCCAAGACCAATATATTTGTATTAGTGCTTCCCGCACTGCTGAATCTCTGGCACTGCTGCTGAATCTTTATTGCCACAGCTAAAGAAATTTCATTTGTTGCAACACACCCATTAACGTAAACTACGCCAGAGCACGTACACACCTCGCGCATCGGATGCTGTGTGCGCACTCAAGGAAGTTGGACATTGTGGTGAATCAGAGGTAAAAAAATATATAAATACTGTTCGGTTTCTTGCACAAACCGATCGTTTCGTGTCTTAGGACATCAATGTGTCGTCACGAGCCGCAGGGTTTAATTTGGATTTGTCTGTGCATGTTTTTTTTTACTCTCATAGATTTTGTTACCATTGCCATGCATTATACGACTGATAGACTGCAACGGTTGGACTTAAAAATCATAATTTGTGTTCTACTGAAGAAACAAAGTCACCTACATCTTGGATGCCCTGGGGGTAAGCAGATAAACATCAAATTTTCATTTTTGGATGAACTATCCCTTTAATGTGAGTTTTCTGTTTTTAACATGTGTGTTTAAATATGTGTATGGATATGTGTAACATAATTGTATATGTATGGATACATATATATGTGAGATAAACTTCTATTTTTCCATGTATGTGTATTGATATATGTGTATATATATATTGCTCGAAATAAACTTAAACTTAACATGATACAATAAAACATTTGTAAATATATAATAAATAATAAATAGTAAACAATGGTCTTGAGTTCATCTCACAGGCTGCATGCAAAACCAGCAACCAGTCAGATTCACAAACAAATTACTAGTTTTTTTAGTGAATCTACTGTAGCTCAAATCGTGAACAAATGAATCTTAAGAGCCAGTTGTGTTTAGTGAACAAAATAATATTACTTGATTAGTGTAGTCTGATTAATGAACAAATTACTTCATTTGCTGTTCCTTTTTAGTGAATCAACAAGATACAGCACAAACAGTGTAGCTTGATTCATGAACAAGATACTCTTACGAGCCATTTCATTTTAGTGCATCAAAAAGATAACACAGAACCAGTGTATAGTCTAATTCATGAACAAATATAAGCTGGTTATTCTTATTAAATCAAAAACAGTGTATCTTCATTTATGAACAAATTACTTTTCTGAGCTGGCTATTTTTAGCAAATCAAAAAACATTTTGCATGACCAGCGTGTCAGACTTTTGTACCTGTTTTGCCCCGTAGTCCTTCCTGTGTCTCCTTATTTGGTTATGTTCCTGTTAGGCATTGTTGTCACCTGTGTTTCTCTGATTGCCCTGTGTTTATACGTCCTAGTCTGTGCAGTTAGTGTTTGTTGGGTCTACCAGTGATGTACGTGTGTCTACCTCATGTTCCCTCTTCAAAGACTCTTTTGATTATCCACGGCTCCGTGTTCCTTCCGGCAGCGTAACGTGACACAGTGTAGTCTGTTTCATGAACAAATAATTTTAAAAGTTAATCAAAAACATACTGCATGACCAGCCCAAATTCATGAACAGATTACTCTCATGAGCATGTTCTTTTTAGGCAAGCAAAAACGAGACCAGTGTAGAATCCCTGAACAAATGACTATTAAAAGCTGATTCTTTTAACAATAGTTCAAAAATAGTTTGCAGCTTTAGCAGATATATAACAAATAACAGCTTTAGCAAATAACATTTTAACTGGAGCATACCCAAATGAATCAAAATTACCGTTGTCAAACGATTAATCGTGCATTAATCACATCCAAAATAGTTTTTTGTTTACATAATATATGTATGTGTGCTGTGTGTATTTATTATGTATATATAAATACACAAACATCACGTATATATTTCAGAAAATTATGGTATGTTTATATATTAAATATATTGATTTATAATATAAATTATATGGATATAAATATAGACATTTAAATACTAGGGCTGTCAGTCAATTAACATTTTTAATCTAATTAATTACATGATGTGTCAAATTAATTTTGGCTGTGAAATTACCCACACACAAAAAATAATAAAATAAAATAAAATATTATGAGAAATCATCAAGTATACATTACAAATAGTATCTTTAGAAATAAATATTTTATTTGATTCAACATAAAATTTATTACACATAAACGTACATTAGGCTACAATGGCCTAACATAAACTATGGAACACAAAAGAAGATAATTTGAGTAACATCTCAGTATCTTTTGTTCATACAGTGAAAGTCCAAAACAGCTTAGTTACCAACTGTCTTATTATTTTTTTTTTTTTATGAAATAATACTCTAAATAAGAAACTAAAACTGCCAGCAGGTGGCGGTAAATGTCTTTATATGTCATGTATTCATTCATTAATTCGTTCAAACTGCTGATTCCTTCAGGAATGAAGTACATGGCTCAGTCATGAATAGAGCTATTGAATCATTGGATTCGTTCAAAACGAGGATTCATTCAGAAACGTATAAGAGACGTATAACAGTTCTGCGGTGGCTTAAAATTTAATATTTTCTGCAACATTGAGCAAAACAGACAGTATTGTGTTTAAAATATAACAAAATATTAACTACTTATTTACTAAACTGTTGTATAAAATCACATTTAAACTTGTGATATTCGTGACAAAACAGCACTCGTATATTGCTCTCTATGCTCATATGGTATTGCTTATCATATGATATAAATATGAGGCAAAAACTCATAAAGGGGCATTTTTGCCCCAATATCTTGAATTTTAGAGCATAACTGTATTTATGGAGTTGTTGCCCTGCATCATATTTGTCAACATATTTGTCAACTGTATAAAGATGATGTACAGGTTTGGGGGCGGGGCCAGTGCATTAACTGCATTAAAATTATTAAAATAATTATTAAAATAATATTTTTAATAACTATGTTATTATGTTATTTTTTCATAACTAATCAATTAAGTTAACGCGTTAAACTGACAACCTTAGTAAATACATGTAAATAATTTCAAAATATATACTGTATGTGTGTGTATTTATATATACATAAACATACACAGAACACACATATATATTATGCAAACAAAAAAACGTTTATTTTCTATGCGATTAATCGCAATTAATCGTTTGACAGCACTACCAAAATACAACCAGAATCAAACTATATAAAAACAGGAAATCTGTTTTGACTCCCTGTTCATGTCCAAAGAAGAATCTGCAACATAACATGACATTAACATGTAATAACTCTTTCTCTGAAATGACTTTATTTTTCTGCTGACATCACCCATGCAGGCTATTGGATAATGTTAACCAAGGGCCAAATATTTTATCCGGCTCCAATCAGGTACTACAGGTGCATCTCAATAAATTAGAATGTCATGGAAAAGTTCATTTATTTCAGTAATTCAACTCAAATTGTGAAACTCGTGTATTAAATAAATTCAATGCACACAGACTGGAGTAGTTTAAGTCTTTGGTTCTTTTAATTGTGATGATTTTGGCTCACATTTAACAAAAACCCACCAATTCACAACAAATCTCAACAAAAATTAGACAAATCAGAATTTTTCCACGACATTCTAATTTATTGAGATGCACCTGTATATGTAACTCTCACTTTTCATAATAAAATAATATCTTGTCATTTTTTTTTTATCATTATTCTCAGTGAATATCATTCGCTTGGAAATACTCTATGTCAGATTACAGAATGGGTTGCAACCAACAACCCATGTTGACTTCACCAATCAAATGCACAAGAGGTGGGAAAACTTGAATGACAGGTTTTCTAATTATGAAAATCTGCAAACATTTCTGCAACCACAGATTCCATGTGGGCCTGCCTGTGACAAGATATCTGCATGATTTTTGGACTGCTGTGCTCACCAAGCTATTCCATGAGGTCTTTAAGTCATCATCTATAAAAGCATATCTTTAAATATCAAATCAACACAATAACTATCAAGATACTAAAAACTGGCAACTGACTAAATGTATGGTCTCTCAATTTGTTGAAAGACCACACTTGATGCAATGTATTGTTTTGTTTGGATGAATGCTGTACTTTACTTCAACCCCTTGCATTATAGAGCTGGCTTATTAGTTTATAAGTCTCTCTCAAATAAAGACTCTTGCCAACAGTATTCCAGACATTTAAGACTTGCAGCCTTCGTTGCAAAATAAATAAATAAATAAATAAAATAATAATATATGAATAAATAATTAAAAAAGGACCCATAAATGCCTGATATGAGTATAATACAATCACTCTATGTCTCTTTCCCAGCTTCTCTGCTCTCTGGGCTGATGCTGTCTCGCTGGAGGCAGCACAGGTGTATGAGGTGGGGGGTCGGAATAGAGGCACTAACGCTAACTCTGCTGGCTTGATTAACTGCCACCCACAGATGTGGAGGGTCTTAACACCCTTCAACACTGAATAAATAAAACTACCAGCAACCTCAGTGGAACAACCTGCATAAAGCTGTTACAGGTGCCTGTTAGATGAATGCTTAATTATGATTTAAATGTTTTTCAAAGCGGTACTTTATTGAAATATGTGTAAAAACCTTTTTTTGTTGATGAATAGAAAGCTCCCAGTTCTCCCTAGTCCGGTAGTCCCAAATCTGGTGGTCTCAGCACTCCCAAGTCCACTGGTCCCAAACCCACTGGTCCCAAACCCTGTAATCTCATAATTTCGTAGCCCAGTGGTTTCAGTGCTCCCTAGTCTAATTATCACAAGTCCAGTGGTCTCAGGTCCGATAGTCAGAGCTCCCAAGTCCAGTATGTCTCTGCGCTCCCCAGTCAGATGGTTCAAAAAGTCTGGTGGACCCAGAGGTCCCTCCATTGTCGGCTCCAAGACTCTGCCATGGCCTTCTGATCTGCCAGCTCCGTCTCGGTCTCCAGGCATACTCCACTCCACCACCCTCCTAGACGTTGTTGTTTTTGGAGCATCTGGAGGCCACACTTTAAAGACTATGTTCATGGTTTTGCCTGATGTTTGGACTCTTACATTATGTATTCTAGTTTTCTGTGCCATTTTGGAGTTATTTTCTGATTGGTTGCCCTCCAGAGATCCCTTGTTTCCTTTTTATCCTTTGTCTATTTAAGCCCTGGTTTCCCTGTTTTCATTGTCAGCTGTTAGATATATACTGTATATTCTGGTTCCTCATTCCCTTGTTTTGCTTTTGCTCTTTCTAATAAAAAAACACCTGCACTTAGATCCACATTTCTGCCCGTTATCCTTTGCTTCCCGCATTACAACTGTTTTTAACATTGATAATAATAATAAATGTTTCTTGAGTAACAAATGTGCACATTAGAATGATTTATAAAACATCACATGACACTGAAAACTGGAGTAATGGCTGCTGAAAATTCAGCTTTGTCATCACAGGAATAAGTTACTTAATATATTCAAACAGAAAATTGGAAGTTGAAATAATATTTCATAATATAAACAATACACTTTTTTACTGCATTTTTGGATCAAATAAATGCATACTTGGTGAGCATAATAGGCTTCTTTCAAAAACATTCAAAAATATATATTATTGTCCCCAAACGTGGAGTTATGGTAGTGGTAGAATAGTAGTTTATCATATGTATATACTAACAAGTGTTTTGTTAAAAAAGGTTTCAGGATAGCTGCCGTTTAGCTCACACTACTAGAGGTGCCAAAACTCAATAAGGTTGCGTAATACAAACCTCAACAGATTGTGCCCTGGAAATTACTGACAGAAACTGATTTAAAAGTCGACCTCTCTGAAAGTCATTGAATAATTCACACACTGTTTGGAACAACATGAAGCTGACAGAATCATGATAGAATTTTCATATTTGGGTGAACTATTCCTTTAAGCATTTAACAGAGCCCGCCATGAGGAGGGATCAGAGTGATGTGAAGCTAACCTCTCTGTTACCAGAGGGTGGAAAGAAACTTCATCAAGAAAAACACACACAAACACACAAGGCTGAAAGAAAGCAGAAGAAAAGGGGAACAGTGCACACTGAGAAGGGGAACAGTGCACACTGAGAAACTTCCTCCCCTCCCCGTGCAGAAGGATCGTGGACTCCATGAACAGAGAGAGTGCCTGTAGGGCCTGTTCGGCTCAGTGCCAGATCTCACTCTTCTAATGGAGATCTGTCAGAGCCCACAGGAGCAGCCAGAGAAAATGCTGATGAATGAGGGGGCATGGATCACGGCGAGGGCTGGAGTCTTTGAGAATGGGGGGGGATGTGTGAGGTACTGTAAAAAAAAATGAAAAGAAGATGAAAATATATGATAGATGATGCCCCCAGCCACCCTGCCAGTGTTCCCAGAGACAGCAGGAGCTGCAGGCACTGGTAGTGCCAGGAGAAGACCCCACTGCAGGCCCACGTTATCATGAATCACTCTTCCTCATCGTCGCCATCTGCTCCCCTCCTCCTCTTCCTCCTCACCGTATCCATTTTCAACACAAATCATTCACTGCAATCTGTCTGCTCCTCTGCCAGAGCCAAGGAAACATCTGAAAGGGTGAGAAATATGGAAACCTCGGCTGACAGAACCGTGTCTGTTTGATGAAACATTGAGACAAAGAGGAAGCTCGTAGAGCGGCACCGTCTCCAAGCAAAGTGAAGCTGGTGTGTCTCTGAGGCGTCTGACGCGCGATGGAAAGAAAAGTGGCGTTAGCATATGCTGCGAGAGAGCTACCTCATCCATAACTCCCAGTATGGTGAACAACAAAATGAGCAACCGCCACATAGAGCCATTCCCAGCAGTGCTTCTGAAAAAAGATGAATAAAAGCATTACTGTACCGCTCTGGCTCCCCTGGTGAAGAATTAGACATATGAGGGTGTGTGACCCAATGGAAAATTCTGAACATTCGCGAAAACAGATCTCAATGGGTGATTCACCTCAATTTATTTGCTACTAAAAACAATGCTACTAACAAGGCCATGAGACAACCTTTCTATCAGGTGTGTAGAAACAGCCTGAAATACAGTGCCCTCCACTAATACTGCCACCTTTGGTAAATATGAGGAAAGGCAGCTGTGAAAATAAATCTGCATTGTTGATCTTTTTTATCTTTCATTAAAAAAATTCACAAAAATTCTAACCTTTCACTGAAGCAAAATTGAAAGTGGGGGGAAAATGTCATGATGAAATAAATTCTCCAGTGCATGTTGGGCACAATTATTGGCACCCCTAGAAATTCTTATGAGAAAAATATCACTGATATATATTCCCAGTCATATTTAAATTTTTTAGCACACCAGGGTGACTATAGGAGCATGAAATTGTCCAGCCACGACTTCCTGTTCCACAGAATTATAAATATGAGCAACACAAAGGCCAAATTCCCTTAATCATTCATCACAAGAAGTAAAACCTAAAACCAAAGAATATAGTTCTGATGTGCAGAACAAGATTGAGCTTCACAAAACTGAAAGTGGCACATCATAACTTCAGAGAAATAATGCTGACTACAAATGGTACGGACTTAAAGACATGAAGTTTTATTTCCAAGATGATGCATGGTAAGCTTTGAATTTCAATACAACATAGAGCAATATAGTGTAGTATTGTATTATTTATTGTGTCTTTGAATCATTTTCTGATACTAATATCATATATGTGGTATATATATGTGCATAAAGAAATATATTTTGTGTCGGATCAGTTACCTGTGTTGGCTGACAAACCCACCTACATCTGGAGTAAAAATTCATTTACATACACATATCCTAAAAACTAATCCTGTGTGACTAATACATTTCAAATTGGGTGATGTTAGGTCAGTGTTTTGGCTGTCAGTTAATGATGCTCTCTGCTGGTAAGGAATAGTTAGATGGCGGCTCAAACACTTCCGGTAGCTTCACAGCCTAATGGCAGTTTAGAACGCAATGAGCAATCCACTCATTTATATAGATCAGTGGTCTAGACCCCCTGAGGCCATGAAGATAGAAATACCTCACCAATCAGACAGACCTCTCACAGTACAAATTAGTCATTTTGTGAAGCCTGCAACCTTTCATGCACTACTCGTGGTTCAGAAGAAGAGGTGTCAAAATACCAGTTCTTCAGTTCTGACTTAACTCAGTAGAGTTCCCTTTCAGTCGGTCACTCTCTACGTCACATCGGATGACCGACGAATTGGGATCTTGCTTAGAGAGACCAATCTACTTCGAGTGTAACTAAACGAGCCAATGCACATTGGCATGCGATTATTGCATCCAGCTGCCGCTGATCACAGCGTGAGTATAAGTAGGCAGCTGGTGCAGCGCATATTCAGCTTTTCGCTTCGGAGCCGAGCGATCACATCGTTCTGCTCCTGACTACTCTACTGAGTGAAGAAAACTGAATGAGTTCAGCACGCTCTTTGAGAGCTCTTCATGTTGGCGGTATGGCGCTACAGCGGTGGTGGTTTCCCGTGTCGAGTGGGTTGCACACATCAGGCTGCACTACCCCCTGTTTGTGTTGCAGGTGGCCATCTTCAGCACGCTAAAAGAGCTTTTTCCTTAAAAGAGCATTCACGGTTGCGTCTTTTTAGAGATGACGTTGCGTGGCAAACTCGACGTTATGTCTTTATAAAGACAATGTGGGTCTTGCTATAGACAATGTATCACCCAGGCGTTTCTGGATGCGGTCGTTACCTGGCGCTGGGTGATGGTCACGATCGCTGCCTCACGTGCCTGGGCATTTAGCACGCTGAGGTGGCGTTTGTGGATGAGTCATGTTCTCATTGCGGGAAGATGATCATCTCGGAGTCGCGGGCCAAGCTCCATTTCCTTAAAGGGGCGGAGCTCCGTTGCCTCTGCCTCGATCTATTTCTCGTCATGGCGGCATTCAGGCGGGGCTACTTCAGGCAGTAGCACGGGCGGTCTGAGGGTAACAGTGATGGCAAAC
>NW_015546103.1:26519-26900 GCF_001515605.1 Sinocyclocheilus anshuiensis | reverse complement strand
AGGGTGAGCCGGAGCTTTCTGGAGAGGAAGATTCGGCTGCGCTGCTGTCCTCCGGGACTGTAGCAATGCCTGAATCGGATCCGGAAATAACAGCTATGCTTTCCCAGGCCGCCGTGAGGGTAGGGCTCGAGTGGAGACCTCCACCATGTCCCGAGCCCTCAAAGTTGGACGATTGGTTCTTCGGGGTGGTCCGCGCTGGAAACCGACCTGCTAACTCCTCCTCCCTCACCACTCTCGATGGTGGTGCAGCTAGGGGGTATATGGGGGTCCCCCCGGTGGAGCGGTCAGTTGCGATGCAGTTGTTCCCTAATACCGCCTCCACCCGGCAGGGCGAACCGTGCCTCCCCTCCCGGGTCTGTAGGTACTCGTCTGGCCTGTCAG
>NW_015546103.1:14294-26492 GCF_001515605.1 Sinocyclocheilus anshuiensis | reverse complement strand
GGCCTGTGGAGAAGCTGCCTCCGCCTTACATGCTACGGCGTTACTGCAGGTTCTTCAGGCTAAAGCACTGAGGGACCTGCACGAGGGTGGTCATGATCCGGAAGTTCTAAAAGAGCTCCGAACCGCAACTGATCTTGCGCTCCGAGCGATGAAGGTCACCGCGAGTTCTCTGGGTCGTGCGATGTCCACACTTGTGGTCCAGGAGCATTACCTCTGTTTGTGTCTGGTCGACATGAGGGATGCCGACAAAGTTTGGTTCCTCAAGGTCCCTGTGTCCCAGACCGGCCTTTTTGGTGACGCAGTCGAGAACATGGCCCAGCAGTTCTCGGCTGCACAGGAGCAGACTGAGGTGGTCCGACATCAAAGGCCCTACTCACGCATCCTCTGCCAAACCGTGGAACCAGGTAAGTGTTGCACTGCACACTCAGACCCCTCTTCAGGTCCCTGCGTTCCACCTCGCTGCCCCACCGCGGGTACGTCGGTGGTCCTGCTGGTCCAGCTTGTGTGCTGTCTGGGTACCTGGCTACCCATACCGTCTCGCTGGTTCCTGCGGACCATCAGACTCGGCTATGCGATTCAGTTCGCCTGGCATCCCCCCAAGTTCAGCGGCATCCGCTTCACATCAGTGAAGGCGGCTGATGCTCCTGCCTTGCGTGCGGAGATCACAGTCCTACTGGCGAAGGATGCGATAGATGGATTGGCCACCAATAGGGGTGCAGTAGGCCACAATGGCCACCATGTAGACATTTAGGGTGGAGTGGGTCAACCCTGCGGAGAGAAGGCCCTGCAGGAACTCCAGAACTGTACCAAATGGGCAGTTGATTGGCACCGTGTAATGCGGTGTACCCTACGAAAACGAAAACCCACGAGCACAGCCACCTCAGCGAAAGCTCCATCTTCCCCAGAGGGAGCTCGCCCTCAGAAGTCCTAGGCCTTAGGCGTCAGGAAGTTTTAGACGAAGACTATCCAGCAAGAATGACGGTCCGCAGAACCGCCTTCTGCTAGAAGCCTTCGGCCTGGGACCGCCACTCTGACTCTAGACTCTGCGGAGTACGAGAAGTGACGCCCCCAGAATGAGGAGCTGGAACACATAGGTTGGGACTGCTCCCGCCCAGCAGCCCCTGCTGACCGCCTCAACCTCCTCAGAGGAAGAGAGGTAAACACGTGCTCTCACTCGAGAAATTTTTATCCCAAGAGCCCCTGTTTATCTAACTTCTCATAGTCAGATAAATACTTCATTTTATTCCTCAGAATTAAATGCAATCAAACAACCAAACGAGTAAACACGGTCTGGCGTGGTAAAATTCACATCAAAAAACGAAAATACACGCGTTGCCTTGGCAGCGCGCGAGCCGCTTGATCACACAAACAATATCAATCTCCTCAGAGAAAAATAGCTGCAGCAGCGAGCATTCACTCAGAGGGGGAAGAAACCGCAGCGTGGGCTTCCGAGCCTCGAGAACGAGCTCTAGATCTAGGGAACGCGGGTGGAGATAGGAAGAGCCGTCTCCAACCCGTATGCCAGATCATGTGCAATCCCCGCGATCTCACTCACTGCCGTGCCTCAGCAGCAGCGGGACCGGAATCGCAAGATCACAAGCACGGACACACTCCTCAGAGCGTGCCCGGCGAGAGCGGAGCACTTAACAGCGGGAAAAGCACAATCAGCCCCCCGAGAGCCGACTGCGTGAGCTCCGCTCCCCATTAATGCTGCTCATTATAATATTAGGCATAATATGCTTGTGTAACTGATGCTAGTGCAACTGGCGAGCTCATCGATGCCCTCCGTATCAATCTCCTCAGAGAAAGACAGACGGAGCGCCGCGCCCTCTCCCCAGGGGGGAAGGACCGCAGAGCCCGAGAGCGGGCGCCGGATCTGGTGGTTAAGGAAGAAGATAGGGACTCACCCGTCTACATTCCCTCCACCGGATCCATATGCGAAACCCACGAGCACAGCCACCTCAGCAAAAGCGGGGCCGGCACCGTGAGAAATGCTAGTGAAGGCTCCCTCCTCAAAGAGAGCCCTCTGAGAGCGAAGCAAGGCAGTAACAAAATGCTCGCAATGCGGGCAGTCAGCTCCCTGGAGAGCTGACTCTGCGTGCTTCGCTCCCAAGCAGACATCACACAAACTGTGTGTGTTCCTACCCGAATATAGCGCGGGCAGGGAGGAACACAGCCTGAACGCTACCTGCTCTCGCCCAAAAGCTTCTCTTGACTGAAGCTTTTACATAATGGAGCTTACAAGTGGACAAACAACACTAAATAAAACTCACAAACAGATAGCGACTGACACACACACAGAGCGCTTGCTGAATGACAGAAAGCTGACGCCGGTTCCACCGCACATGCTTTTAAGCTTCCTGGTCATTACATCACCTCGCCCGTGACATCTCGCCCATCCATTGGACTGATTACACATGTGATTCAGAGCGTGGTCACGCTGAAGGCGTTCCCGTAGCGTTTCGACGCAGCTCGAGTTCCTGAAGGGGAACCTTTATTTTGAGTGTTTAACAAACAATGTTATTTTACGTTGGTGTGGACACTAGTTAGCATTATAATTATGTTAATTATTATTTTTTTCAGGTGAGCAAGACTTTACTGGTATGTTGTTGTTGAAACCTGAAAGCAACATTCCATTAATTTAATTAAATTAGTTACTTATATTAAATTTTAACTTCTTAAATAGAATGTGTATGTGTTCCATATCATATTTGTTTTATTGTGGCATCCAAACTGATGTTGAGAATTGTGAAATTTTACTGATTATTGACTATACTGTAATTTGCATTAAATAAATGCTCAATATGTTTAAGCCATTTTACAATCTATCATTTCCAGTCACTTCCTTTTAACCTTAATTAAAGCTTATTTGCAGGTCTTCGCTAATATGGTATATGGAGAAAATTAATTACTTGACAACTTCTGGGTGTGAGAAAGATAGAAATGGAGTAGCGTAGGGGGAAATGTGACAGGAGGATCGAGGGAGGGTGCAGAATGAGGAAGTGTTTCAAAAATCTGTTCTCGCAGGGACAGCAGTCGTTGCAAAACCTCTCAACCCTCCCTCCGTTAGAGTGCACACTTTAATGAGAGAATACAGCAGGTTAATTAGCAGAAAAAATATGCCAGTGTGTGTGTGTGCGTGAAGACTTCTCCTCAGAACCCTTCTGTGGCATCGGCCAATGCCAGTGCTGTGCTCTGTATGGCTCTGCCGGTATGTGCCACAACCGTGTGCCCAGAGGCCATATGGCCCGCCTCCCCCCAGGTGTCAGTCATGAGGCTGAATACTCCCCATTGGTCACAATTAATAGTTCAGTATTGAGCTGCCTGTGTTTACACAGCTGAAAGAATCATATGTAGTGGATAATAAGCAACATTTATTTATGTCAATGTATTTAAAAATGAATGTGTTCTCACCCCTGAAGTAAAATGTAACCGAAAATAACACTTGCCTAGTGCCAAACGTAAGAACCCAGCGAGAATGACGGTCCGCAGAACCACCTTCCACTATAAGCCTTCGGCCTGGGAGCGCCACTGTGACTCTGGACTCTGGACTACGAGAAGTGCGAGAAGTGACGCCCCCAGAATGAGGAGCTGGAACACATAGGTTGGGACTGCTCCCGCCCTGCTGACCGCGCTGACCGCCTCAACCTCCTCAGAGGAAGAGAGGTAAACACGTGCTCTTACTAGAGAAATTTTTATCCCAAGAGCCCCTGTATATCTAACTTCTCATAGTCAGATAAATACTTCATTTTATTCCTCAGAATTAAATGCAATCAAACAACCAAACGAGTAAACACGGTCTGGCGTGGTAAAATTCACATCAAAAAACGAAAATACACGCGTTGCCTTGGCAGCGCGCGAGCCGCTTGATCACACAAACAATATCAATCTCCTCAGAGAAAAATAGCTGCAGCAGCGAGCATAATAGTATTGACATAATGCTTGTGTGACTGTAAAACAGTTCCGCTCCACGGTAAAGCTGCTCATTATAATATTAGGCATAATATGCTTGTGTAACTGATGCTAGTGCAACTGGCGAGCTCATCGATGCCCTCCGTATCAATCTCCTCAGAGAAAGACAGACGGAGCGCCGCGCCCTCTCCCCAGGGGGGAAGGACCGCAGAGCCCGAGAGCGGGCGCCGGATCTGGTGGTTAAGGAAGAAGATAGGGACTCACCCGTCTACATTCCCTCCACCGGATCCATATGCGAAACCCACGAGCACAGCCACCTCAGCAAAAGCGGGGCCGGCACCGTGAGAAATGCTAGTGAAGGCTCCCTCCTCAAAGAGAGCCCTCTGAGAGCGAAGCAAGGCAGTAACAAAATGCTCCCTCGAGAGCTGACTTTGCGTGCTTCGCTTCCAAGCAGACAGCACACAAATTGTGTGTGTCCCCACCCGAAATATAGCACAGGCAGGGAGGAACACACAGCCTGAACGCTGCCTGCTCGCCCAAATGCTTCTTTTGACTGAAGCTTTGACATAATGGAGCTTATAAGTGGACAAACAACACTAAATAAGACTCACAAACAGATAGCGACTGACACACACACACACAGATGACACACACACACACAGAGCGCTTGCTGAATGACAGAAAGCTGACGCCGGTTCCACCGCACATGCTTTTAAGCTTCCTGGTCATTACATCACCTCGCCCGTGACATCTCGCCCATCCATTGGACTGATTACACATGTGATTCAGAGCGTGGTCACGCTGAAGGCGTTCCCGTAGCGTTTCGACGCAGCTCGAGTTCCTGAAGGGGAACCTTTATTTTGAGTGTTTAACAAACAATGTTATTTTACGTTGGTGTGGACACTAGTTAGCATTATAATTATGTTAATTATTATTTTTTTCAGGTGAGCAAGACTTTACTGGTATGTTGTTGTTGAAACCTGAAAGCAACATTCCATTAATTTAATTAAATTAGTTACTTATATTAAATTTTAACTTCTTAAATAGAATGTGTATGTGTTCCATATCATATTTGTTTTATTGTGGCATCCAAACTGATGTTGAGAATTGTGAAATTTTACTGATTATTGACTATACTGTAATTTGCATTAAATAAATGCTCAATATGTTTAAGCCATTTTACAATCTATCATTTCCAGTCACTTCCTTTTAACCTTAATTAAAGCTTATTTGCAGGTCTTCGCTAATATGGTATATGGAGAAAATTAATTACTTGACAACTTCTGGGTGTGAGAAAGATAGAAATGGAGTAGCGTAGGGGGAAATGTGACAGGAGGATCGAGGGAGGGTGCAGAATGAGGAAGTGTTTCAAAAATCTGTTCTCGCAGGGACAGCAGTCGTTGCAAAACCTCTCAACCCTCCCTCCGTTAGAGTGCACACTTTAATGAGAGAATACAGCAGGTTAATTAGCAGAAAAAATATGCCAGTGTGTGTGTGTGCGTGAAGACTTCTCCTCAGAACCCTTCTGTGGCATCGGCCAATGCCAGTGCTGTGCTCTGTATGGCTCTGCCGGTATGTGCCACAACCGTGTGCCCAGAGGCCATATGGCCCGCCTCCCCCCAGGTGTCAGTCATGAGGCTGAATACTCCCCATTGGTCACAATTAATAGTTCAGTATTGAGCTGCCTGTGTTTACACAGCTGAAAGAATCATATGTAGTGGATAATAAGCAACATTTATTTATGTCAATGTATTTAAAAATGAATGTGTTCTCACCCCTGAAGTAAAATGTAACCGAAAATAACACTTGCCTAGTGCCAAACGTAAGAAAAACATTGATTGAGTAAATACAATGGAATTTTTTGTCATTTGTATTGCAAGAACTGCACGATACTGTATAATACTCTAACCCTTGCTGACATGAACATTTCAGTGCAACGACATAAACTGTCTACCAAATAATAGATCAGAGATTGTCACATTCTAATGATTGATTTATTTATTTTTTTTGACTTTTTTCATCAAGAACTCCATATGGTGAAACATATGTGAAATATTCCTCACATCAAAATAGGATGGAGGGAGTGAGAGAATGTATTTTGATGCAAACTATGTAAAAAAAAAAAGTTTGAAATTATGAAACAGTTACGGAAGAGGATTAAGGCTAAGCAATAATAAAAAAAAAATTCTAGAGAAATGTCAAAATAAAATGTTGACAATAAACCCTTTAAATTTCGAGAATAATGTCGTGTTTCGAGAAAAAAGTCATTAAATTTGAGAAAAAAAGTCGAAATAAAATGTTGAGAATAAACTCATTAAATTAGGAGAATAAAGTTGTTAAATTTTGAGAAAAAAAGTCCAAATAAAATGTTATTAATAAACTCATTAAACTACTACAAAAACTCGTTAGTTTTTGTTAAATCACAATGGATTTACTGTAGAAAGACTAAACCTACCCAATTAATACATTATTATGAAACACTTGCTAGGCAATTGATTTCCACTTTTGCGATGTGATATATGATGAGAAAAGGAAGAAGAGTAAGTTCAACAAAAGTGGATTTGAACCTTGGTTGATTGCATCGTATGCTACATCCATGTGCATTAGTCTCCAACCTACACCACTGCAGACACTGTTTGGCACTGTCCAATGAGATGAAATGAACATGACACAAGTGTTTATTCTCAGCAGTTTATTTCAACTTTTTTTCTCAAAATGTAATGAGTTTATTCTCACAGTTTCATGAGTTTATTCTCAACAATTTATTTTGACTTTTTTCTCAAAATTTAATGACTTTGTTCTCGAAATTTAACGACTTTTTCTCGTAATTTAATGAGTTTATTCTCAACCTTTTATTTCACATTTTGTCTTGAAATTCAATTACTTTTTTCTCGAAACACAATGACTTTATTCTCGGAATTTAATGAGGTTATTGTCAACATTTTATTTCAACATTTTTCTCAAAATTTAATGAGTTTAATCTTGCATTATAATGACTGTAATCTCGAGTTTTTTTTTATTATTATTTCTTGGCCCTAATCCTCTTCCGTAAACAGTAGTATTAAAAATACCACTGTATAATAAGCAACAAAACAAATGTGCATTCATAAATCAGTAGGCAAGCGAGATTCTGAAGCGTGCACCCAATGAACACATGAGACAAAGGGAGAGAAGTTATAAATGGCAGTGAAGTGATGTAGGTCACATGACAATTCCAACATGGCTGATGTAGTACATACCCATCTGCATTCATACTTCACACATGCATACCACATAGAACTTACTTTTTAAAGTAAATTTGTCATCAATTGTCAAATGTCTGACCCACTTAGTATGCGATTTTTGATGCAGCAGAAAACTATTTGGACATTAGTTAGCGATGCTGCAAGCCTGGTTTATACTCGCCGCATCAGCACGCAAAGGTGAACGGCAAATATTATGTCATCACAGTGTGGGCTGTTGGGCACATTAAATAGGCAAGAGCCCATTTTACGTGCCAGTGTGTGTGACTCTGCTTCTTAAAATGCACAACCTCAAGGCAACTCTGGCCCAGTAGCTATGTCTGTAAAGGCATCTTTATGATTTGGCAGAAGCTTGATGTGAATTTCAAACTCCATTACGTGCTTTTTGAGGCTTTGAGGGGCTTTTGAGGCTTTTTTTTTTTTTTTTTGCATAGGTTGTGCAAGGCTTTTTAAGTGAAGTACATTTAATTTATATTATAAAGTGTATCAGTTAAAATTAGAATTAATTTAGATACGATGGGTGAGAAACCAAATACCAAATCAAACGCAGATTTTTTTTTTTTTTTTTGTGTGTGTGTGTGTGTGTATGATGTACCATTCATCAATGCCTTAAATATACATGATCACTACATTAAAACGATGGTGACAGACAGTGATCTCATTCTTTTGCCTTTATACATAAAGATTAATTTGCACAGATGGGCAAACGTAATCATCTGATTTTGAAAATGTGGCCAAATATATTTGCATTAAGCAGCACCCAGTTTAAAGTTTAAATAGTTTACATTTACAAAATGAGCCTGCAATAGCACAAATTAACCCTTTTTAATGAATGTAAAGGTCTATGTTTAATAAAAAATGTTAAAAGGTTAATAAAAAATTAAATATTTAATGAAGTTAGAAAAACATTTAAGAGACTGTTGTTAAATTTAGTTTTATACGTGTTATTAATATATCACAATTTTTTTTTTATTAAATGTCACAATTAGTAACCTGAAGGTTTACTGGGTTGTATATGCTTATTTGATTATTTTGTACTGTTGAAGTGGTGAAGTGTACTAAAAACTAAAATTTTCATGTGCGTCCTCCAAATTGACCCACAACATAATCAGTTTATACATAAAGAAATGAACTCATTTAGCACTTCCACACAGGATTTTGATTGCACTGGGAAACTATTTCCTCTCACCGCTGCCTTCTGATGGTTAAAGAACAATTACTCTGAGTCTCCCCTTGTCGTTTCAAGTACAACAGCGAGCACGACAGGACGGCTCATGTGTGTGCAGTCAGCGGAGGCCCTCGGTTCGGTGCCCAACAAAAGTAAGGCTTAAACGGTAGGGTAGGCTTTTTCTGCACTACTAATGTTAGCAGAACTACAAAAAAAAAGCATGCTGCAAACAACCTTTGCAAACGCCCCTTTAGAGCGTCACGACTTAAACATCACAAACACAGCCCTTAGGGGTCTATAAAAGTTAGGGTGTGTCTCAAAAGGTAAAAGTATGTTAGTTTCAGTAAAGGTCCCACATTTAACTTTAAGCTCGCCTTACCTGTCGAGAAGAAACTCTGCAAGTTCGTCATCCCATCAAATTCCTCCATCTCGTAAAAAGACCATGTTTACCCTTGTTTTACCCTGTTCTCATTGACTGTCTCTATGTAATTTGGCAATTCTTTGAATTTGGGCTTGCACTTCTTTAACAGAATCTGAATTACCTTCCATAATGCCTAAACATCCTCTGGCTCAGTCTGCTACAGTAGCCATGCACCAAACTCTCGCTATTGGCTGTGCAGAAGTATGCAAATACATAGACTGACAGGCAAGTAGGGAATCCTGCCATTGCATTTGGACCGAATGCAATGATTGAACGGACATTTTATGGTCCTGAGCCCTACACAGAAGACATATTTATATTTAGACCACTTTAATTATTGATTGCTATCAGGATGTGAAGAGACTTTCAACCAGTATAACAAACATAAATGAATAAATAAATAAATTAAAAATGCCTAACCCACCTTGAGTTTGGGTAACAACTTAGATAAATTCACATTATTGCAAAATTTCATTTTCATGGTCTTTAATCAAATTCTTATATATTGTTCTCTAAACAGATATGATATCACTGATATCACTTAAGGTGAGCAGACTATTGGATATTAACCAATAACCAACAGCCAATTTAGACATTGTCGTTAAACTGAAATTAATTCTGGATTCATTCTGGTATCTACTATTAACTGCTACTTGTTACAATCCAATCAATTCACAATGGATAAAATCAAGTTTTGTCCTTCATTTAAGTAATATAGATTGCAAATGGGAATTCACATTGACTTTAAGTGTCAAAATAGTTTTATTTCATGAGTAATTGCTATATTCATGCACCATGGTATTTACATAAAATTATAACAAACAAATTTAAACTATATTTATGTGAATAAATATAGTAAAATTAAATATATTTTGTTTTTTAAATACATTTTAAATAAAGTTTGTATTGTACCCACATTGTAGCTATTGTAAACATTGAAAAAAAAACCATGGTAAATTCTGGTAGTCTCTTGTTAGTGTACAGTATACAGTACAGTATGATTGAAAAGGACATGAGAATGGAAAATGAACAAATGTTGTAAACAGAAGGATGGAGTTTGGAGTAGTGGCGGCCAAATCTTTCTCTCTACAGCAGTAGATTTGGCGAGAGGCAAGTGGCCATAAAGGGCTTTGATAAAGTAGATTCATTACCCAATCTGAAGGGCAATCTGACTTATCTGCCAGAGAGAGAGATAACAGGATCGGACTGAGAGAGAGAGAGCAAGACAGAGAGACATCTTTGATGTGCTGGAGGCTTTCTTCTCTCTCCCACAGTTGCTGAATCACACAACCAACCAAGCAAAAGACCGACAATATAGAGAGACTCCCATAAACCCTATGAGCAGACTGCCCACAGTCATACAGAATCACACACACTGCATGTCTCTCTGCCTCCTGCGTCTCTCCTCCTGCCGATCTATTGGCCTGCCTGTCTAGCTTTCTTGCTTTGATCGATACAACTCTCCACATGCTGATAGTTTGATGCACTGGATAACTCTATTCCACAAAGAAAGGTAAAAATAATCAGTTTGGAAAACATGTCATGTGGGCAAAGAGTTATCACTGAAATTTAGGGTGATGTAGTAGCGGCTAGAAGATCTGGACCATTAAAACCTATGATGAAACCCTACAAGGACAAATTCATAAACTATCACTACTGTGTGCTCGTTCAGGACACATCAGGTTGCTCCAGGGGTTGATTAATCTAGTGATGAATGCCACTTTGCATGAACAGCTAAATAACTAACTAGTAAATTAAATCTATCAGGATGATGTGAGTTAGACATTTATAATCAGTTCTGTTTGACGTCAAGCAGGTTTAATGCTCTCTCGTGTTGAGAAAGTCCTAAAAGCAATCCATTTTAATGTCACTTACTATTAAATCCAGAGAATAATATTTCCCTAGCCTTTACTAAAATGGTTTACAATGAAAACTGTACTTCAGAAACAGAACTTCAAAAAGTAAAGGAGTAAGATGCAATCAGTGTGTTGCTTGTCTTTTCTGTTGACCTTTAAACCATTTGCAAAATCAGAACTGCATTAAGCACATGATGGGCCTGTACAAATGAGCCTAAATGTACAACCAAAAAGTCGAAACAGATAAAAAATGCTAATGTAATTTCCGCTTTACAAATGTTCGGCATATCTAAAAATATTGCACATTCATCCAGCATAATTGTCACATTTTTCCATCTCTTCTATTGTTCCTGGAAGTGGCATTATAATGTCATTAGTGATTGTACGCAGAGCTCCGCACTTCCGTAATCAATCAGCCGCAGCTGCATGCTGCAGTAATGTTCCCTGCATTCATTCATTATTCTTCTGCTCTTACAGACGGCAGAGAAATAACTTTGAAAAGAAATATAAAGGGCAAGATCTGACATCTGCTCTAAGCCCTTACTGCACAAATATTAACTTTGCAAATGGGGACACAGTTTGCTTGCTCTGGACATTTGTGAGCATGCACCTGGCAAGACAGACTCCAAACAGTAATTTGCAGAATAAGTATTTTGTGTAGTGCAAAAACAGAAGATTTTGTTTTTACATAGAATTCATAGATTAATTTCAACTATAAGAATCAAGAACATTTAAATGATTTTCTATTAAGTTAATATCATGTTCATGCAGAGAAAACAAATAGATCATATGTACATTACCATCATAGAACAGTCCGATTGTAAAATCATTCACACAGAACAGTCTGATCACAAGTTCACACAGAGTAAACAGCAAACTCTGATCCAATCTTCAATTAATTCAGACAGAACAGTCTGATAATGAGTCAAATCAGTTCAATCTGATCATAAATTAATCCTGGAATCTGATCATAAATCTATTAGAATATAATAGAATAGAATAGAATAGAAATCTTATCCTGACTACTTGACAGAACAGTCTAATCATGATTTTATGATATGAAATAATATTCTGATATTGAGTTAATTCAGACAAAACATTCTTGAGTTCATTCACACAGAACAGTATAATAGTTATTTAATTTGGACAGAACAGTTTGATCTTTGGGACATTACTTGATAGAATAGACTGATCACTAGTTGATGATTTGAGAGAAAAGTCTGATAATGAGTTAATTTAGAAAATAAAGTTTGATAATGAGTTCATACAGACAAACAAGTCCAGTCATAACTTCATTCTGACAAAACAATCTGATTACGAGTTAATACATATAGTCTGGATATATATCTGTATATATATATATATGAAGAGTTCCAATGCAAAAGCCTCTAAAGGCCATCTTGGTCTAAAATGAGATAACGATACTGAGTGAATGCTCTCCACACATAGTATATGTTCATAAAGTACTTTCACTTCAAATGCACTTAATACCAGCCTCAACCCATTCATTGAAACCTATACATAGTAGCCAGAAAGAAATGCTAAATTTAAAGAAAAACGTCAGACGTACTTAGAGGATTTTGCATCTGAACTCATATA
>NW_015546103.1:13624-14187 GCF_001515605.1 Sinocyclocheilus anshuiensis | reverse complement strand
TATATATATATAAAGCAAATGAAAGAACAGTCTGATCACCAGTTTATTCATGTCTTTACTTGACAGATTAATCTGATCATTACTTTATTTGGTCAGACTAGTCTGAACAAAAGCTTGTGGAAACACAACAGAACTTTTAATGAGGTCAGGGCAGATGTATTCAACTTGTCTAATTTAATATCAGATAAACTACATACAGGGCTAGCTTCTGTCATTTGGCTCCAGCACAAGATTCTCTTCTGCTCCTTCCCCTTCTCACGCCACATGCTTGTTCTAATATTTGGAGATGATTTTCCTCCTCTTGTGTTGCAGTGGCATTATCCGGCCTGTCTGTGGGTTTTATTATCATATTCTTCTGATTTACAATCACCAAACTCCATCTGTTGAGCCTGCTGCAAGCATACCACGCGTGCATGCCCATGTGTGTGCAGAATGCTGATAGAAGAGACCAGTGCCCGCCTGCCATTCTGGGACGCCCTGTACAGTCATACGCACACGGACACTTTAATTAATATTCAAATGGATGTTTTGTAAGATGTGCACATGAGGGTTGGCCTGCCATA
>NW_015546103.1:10402-13377 GCF_001515605.1 Sinocyclocheilus anshuiensis | reverse complement strand
ATGAGGGTTGGCCTGCCATATGTGGTCCAGGATGTTGGAGTGTCCAGAACTTTCCCTGTGCTGACTGAAGCTAAACACACAAGCAGGTGGCGGCATTAAAATAATAATAATAATAATAATAATAATAATTATTATTATTATTATAATTATAATTATAATAAAAAAAAAATTCACAGGCCCCTTTAGAGAACAGATAGGCAAGATTCACTCTACAGGGACAAGAGAGATTACTGTGACAAATAAACTCAGCAATTAGTCAACACAACAGTAAATGGAAGCAGGGCAACAGAGCTCTGTGTAAACAACAGTACATACAGAATGTCAATAGTTGGTCATAACTGAATCTTTACGACAAGCGTTTTATTGCCAGTCACCGAACGAGTGTTCACAAGAGTACCACAACGTATGCATCTAGTATTCTCATGAACGTACATCGAAGACTGACACGGAAGAGAAACAAATGTTGAATAATGTTATAATTTTCATTTTCTTTGCACACAAAAAGTATTCTTGTAGCTAACAGGCACAGCGCCAGAATTTGTTCTCTGCTGGTGATAAGGGGGGGGGGGACTAGACCCATATGTGGGGGTGCTAAGAAAATAATCTGTATTCATGACGTCACAGTTACTTCATAAAGAAATTGTCGTGTTTTTTTTTATAAAAACAGCTATGGTACACACCACATTTAACAGAAGTGTAGTTTTAAATTATATTTGTAATTTAAAATTAAATATCATTTAAATTATATTTAATCAAAAATATCTTAATTTGTTTTCTGAAGATGAATGAAGGTCTTACGGGTTTGGAACGATATAAGTTTGTTTGAGTAATAACAGAATTTTCATTTTTGGGTTAGCTATCCCTTTAAGTTAACAAGTACAACCTCTGTTCAACACATCAACCCCTGGAATGTGTTTATTACTGTTTTTAATGCTATTTGCATGTGAATAATAAAAGTTAGGACACCACAGATATTTTTTTGTGGATTAGGAGGTGGAATTTTCTAATGAGTTAATTTTATTTATGCAATGTACTACTTTAAATATATTAAATCTCAAAATGTTATGACGATTAATATTGTATTGCTACAACTTGATTCTCATAATCTTAGATTTATTTATTTATTTATTTACGTGGCGCTAAAATGACGTCGTAGGATCTATATAGGTTGTAATTTGCTTTGTTGCTTACTGATATCTCAGAGAATTATCCTTTGTTTGTTTTTGTTTGTTTGTTTGTTTTTCTTCTTTTTGTTGTAGGAATTTTTTTTGCTACTTTTAAAAAGCCTTTTATGTATTAATACATTTTATTGTTTTACTCTTGACCCAGACTCAAGACTTTCAGTCTTTGCAAATACTGTATAAAATCCATCTTTCATTCAAAACTATGATGATGTATCCACCTTATTTTGCAATGCGGAAGTAAATACGATAACGTACTTCCTTATAATGTGTTAAACGTCCGTTTCGCTAGCCGGTACGCCCGGTAGGTAAGGAGCGTAGGAGCGATGTGGTGGGAGCACACAAAGAACACTATTAAACACCGTGATGGTAAATATTTACCACACCCTCAGTGTATAACACAGTGGGAGGATGAAATGAAGAAGTGGCCTGCCATAACTTCATAACATTTTAATTATTTCTTATTGTCGCTTGGAGTAGATGGGTCTTCGATGCGGAATTATAAAAGCACTGAGGCTTATCAGTTCCTGCACTGCGGGGAAGTCGGTCGAGTGCTGGTACATGAAACAGAAAGCGAATTCGTGTTTTTAATAGCAGACGTGAATCCCAGTACGGTTATGTGATTGCATTGATGATTTAGGTAACTGGTAAATGACTAATGTCTCCTTTTTCTCTTTCATCTGTGAAAGCACTTGTTGATAGTTTTAAAGTAGTAATGAAATATATATATATTTTTTGTCCTTATCCGTAAACTGATTACTATACAGTGCAGAACTAGGGCTGATTAATTGCATCCAAAATAAAAGTTATAACTAAAATATATGCGTGCGCAAAGCCGACCTCATACGTCATTCCCCCGGAACTGCTTCTGTTTACAACAGTGAGCGCAAGCTAGATTCATTTGATTATTACGTTTTGAATATGGATATTTTTCTTACAAAAACGCATCGATTTGCTACAGAAGGCCTTTGTTCACCCCCCGGAGCCATGTGAGACACTTCTTTTTATGGATGGACGATTTTTATTTAAGTTCTTTTGGACTGAAGCAATGCAACACCCGCTGAGTGGCGTTAAACAGCTTGAAAGATCAAAGACAATTTTTAATATAACTCCGACTGGATCCGTCTGAAAGAAGAAAGTCATATACACCTAGGATGCCTCGGGGGTGAGTAAAACGCAGCCTAATTTTAATTTTTGGGTGAACTAACCCTTTAATGTATATCGATCACTCCTCTCTTCATTCTCTGCTAATGTTTCCACTGCTAAAAGGACATACTATCACAACAAAATTACCAATTCACCTAACTCTCGCATGCTCTTTAAACTATTTTCCTCCCTCCTTTGTCCTCCTCCTCGCCCTCCTTCATCAACTCTAACAGCTGACGACTTTGCCACATTCTTAATTAATAAAATTTCAAACCTCAGTGCACAACTTGCCACACCACAAACTGTCAAACACATCTTACCAGCAAACATACACTCGTTTTCATCCTTCTCTCCACTCTCTGAGGCAAAAGTCTCTAAACTCATCCTTTCCAATCATCCTACTACTTGTCCGCTGGATCCTATTCCATCTCATCTCCTTCAAGCCATTTCTCCTGCCGTTGTACCTGCACTCACTCACATCATTAACACATCCCTTCACACTGGTGTTTTTCCCTCAACATTTAAACAGGCTCGTATTTACCATCAGTTCAAGCCCGAAAGGGGAACAGAGTCACGTGACAGACACAGTAATGATGCAGTACACAAGCCGCGGTTAAGACAGCTGACTCTACTGTGATGTGACGCTCG
>NW_015546103.1:5163-10338 GCF_001515605.1 Sinocyclocheilus anshuiensis | reverse complement strand
GCTTTTATTGTCCTCATTTGTAAGTCGCTTTGGATAAAAGCGTCTGCTAAATGACTAAATGTAAATGCAACTATACAATGTATCCAAAATTATTACACCATTCTAAATTTCATATAAAATGCCATGGAATGTAGACTCTCATGTGCTCCTCCATTGTATCAATCCAGTAGGAGATAATTCGGCTTACTACACTCTGGGACACAAAGCGTTCATCAAGATCTCCTTGAAGTAAATTCAACTTCAGCTTCATCATGGTCATCAGAATTTGATCCATTATGTGCATCTTAAAATTGGAAGTGTAGAATTGAACGTTCTTTAATAAAGACACTAAGGGTGAAGCCAGTGTACAATAAAGAGCTAGTGTCTTTCTTGAGAATGGCAAGGGCTAAGGGATCTTCACTGTGGAACTGTGTTGCCTTGTATAATATTATTTTATCCCCTGAGGCATAAGTGTGGTCAATCAATGCCTGGACCTCCCACTGAGTGCAGGCATCACTGTTCTGAAGGGGCAGCCGCAAAGGCTCTGTTTGTGTGGTCTCATGGTCACCTTGCTCATCATCTGCAAAACTGATAAATTCTCCACCCCCTATTTACAAAAAGTATTACAAAAAAGTAGCAAAAGTGTTTTGTACATGGCACCATGGTGGTCCAGTCGCAGTTGTCACGAATCCGGTCCGTGGCCTTCCGGCCGATTGCCATTAGAGGTCATTCTACCATTACATTGACTCTCACACTACACAGACTGTTACATGTCACTCCGGACTACAGTTCCCATCATCCATTGCACTTACACAGCTGAATTCACTGATCACACAGCCGTCACTAATCACACGCTCACCTGAGAGCCATTACACATTCTATTTAACACTCTCTCAGTTCCTGCTCCGATCGCCGAGTATTGTTCTGCGTTTATCACTCATCTAGCGATAGCTGCATTACCGAGCCTAGTGTCTTGTTTTCCTTGTTTTCTTTGTCTTGCCTTGTCTGTTTCCCCGTGTTCTGATCACTGCCTGTGTACCTGGATTTTCCCTCGAGTCTCGCCCAATTGGATACTGTTCGCCCCTGCCTGGACCTTTGCCTTGTACCTGGATTATCCCTCTTGCCTTGCCATCAATCTACCTGTTTGCCATTTTCTGACCTATGCCTGTTTTTGACCACGTCTCTGTTAATAAAGCCTTGCAGATGGATCCGCACGCTTCCTGTGTTCCCTCCGTAACAGCAGTGGTATTTTTATTCAATACAATCACAGTACCTGGCTTTAAGAGATAGTTCACCCAAAAATGAACATTTTCATCATTTACTCAACCTCGAGTTGTTCTAAACCTGTATACATTTCTTTGTTCTACTGAACACAAAGGAGGATATTTGGAATAATGTTAATATACAAACTATTCTTGGATCCCATTCGCGTCCATATAATTATTTCTTACTACTATGGAAGTGAATGGAACCCAAGATTTGCTTGGTTACAAACATTCTTCAAAATATCTTCCTCAGAAGAAAAAGAAATTAACACAGGTTTGGAACAACTCGAGAGTAAGTAAATGACAATTTTAATTTTGGTTAACAGCATGCCCAGGAGACTATATGCTGTCATTAAGGCTAAGGGTCACCTGACAAAGTATTGATAGTTGTGTAAATATTGACAGCTGCATGAATAATTTTTGGTTTATAGTAATTCATTACATACCTTTCTATTAAAGTTATCTGACATTATCAAGCTGAATTTGTTCTGACACAGTTTAACTCTGAGTTCTTCTCATATTTTATTACCATTTTCTAAACTATAGCGAATAAACTGTGATAATGTGAGAAATGTTGAAGGTGTCTGTATAAATTTTGGTTTGACTGTATCTATTTGATAAATGAAGTTAACCAACTAACATTATACATACTCTTTTGGTTTCTGTACCCAATATTTAAAACATTTACAAATGCAATGAAAATATTGGTATCGGTACTCGGTAGATTCCGGGAGGGGGGAGTAATGTCATGCCCCTGGACTCTCTGTGTTGCGTTTTCCCTCCCCAGGTGTGCCGTGTTCCCTTTAATTAGTCATTCCTTGCACCTGTGTTTTCCCAATCACCCAGTGTTTAAAAGCCCCAGTCCTTTCAGTTAGTGTTTGTCAGTCCTCAAATGTCATTCCTTGTGTTCCAGTTTCTCCTACGTTCCCCGTGTGATTATTAAAGACTGTGAATTGAAGTTATCTCTGTGTTTCCTCACTCCTTGCCACCCGAGAAGTGTGACTATATCTATCTATCTATATCTATATCTATATATATATAAATTCTTCAGGGCCAAAAGTGTCAAAGTGACACTTAATTGTAATATACATTCTAGTTTTGTCCCCTCTCAAATTCACGTGCTTGTAGTGTATACATTTAATTTTAAGGTAAGTGTTTTCGTTTTGTTGCCTCATGTTGTGATTGCAATGTGAGAGTGATGAATTTCATTGGCCCTTTAAAATATTTTGTCTTCCATGTGTTTGCACGGCTGCAGTGTACATAGCTTTCAACTTGAGCTTATTAGTTTTGTTGCACCAGAGTTGAATGCTTATGTAGACAACTTTGTTGTTTATAATGAAACCATTCCAGTTGTGTTGCTTGCAGTGTAGGGATGAGCAAGGGAGGGTCACATGTACCTGTGAGGAAGCTCCAGGTCTCCAACATCCCCCACAGCATGGCCCTGATCAATGCAGTACTCCTCAGAGAGAGACAGATAAAATAAGAGCGAGCAGGATGTGCTAAAGTGCTGTTGTTTGGATGGAGGGAGGAATAGTCCTTATCTGTAGGAACGCAAACGCAGAAGCTGCTCGTTAGAAAGGGTGAGGAGGCAAGCAGCTAATTGATCTGATTTAATCTCATGACAATCTGATTGACCGGCTGTCGGACATGTTTGTGCCTGCTGAATGCACAAAAGCACGACAGATTTATCTTAGTCAACCTTCAAGTGTCTCTGTGTGTGCAGAGAGCAAGACCATTTGACTTTGTCAAGCAGAAAAGCACAAAGGCCGCTATCATGGGCCAGGATCACCACATATTCACTGCAAACAAAGAAAGAAAGAGAGAATAGGAAAGAATCAAAGTGAGAAAGGGTTTGACAAATGAATGCTTGAGAGCGGAAGGATGGACAGATAATGACCATGGGGTCTCGTCAGCTTTAAATCATCCTGTGTGGCAGGAACATCACTCCTTGTTTAAGTATAAAGGCTTTACACAGAGCTCGAATTTTCACTGTGACAAGCCATATTAAAGTCAGCATTTTTCTTTTAATAATAAATTGCTCTGAAAATACCTTCAGTTTCAGCTTACATCATCATTACATCATTGCTGGGGAAAAAGCCAAAACTGGTTCAACCAACTCGTTCTCACTCCCAACTCGTCACATATTGACGCTTCATGGTTAGGACTCAGGACCCCTTGGTGTCGTTTTTTGTTGCTCAAGGTACCCCTTTAGCGTCATATTTTAATGCACAGGTTACTCCTTTTGCGTCACTTTTCGATGTGCAGGGTACTCCATTGCTTTCAGTTGTTTGCCTTAATTTAATAGTTTGCATGCATTTGTAAAATTTGAAATCATTTAATATAAATTTATATTTTCATTGGATTTTGTAACCCCACCCCTACAGTAAACCTACCCACTTCTGAACAATATAAAACACGTAACAGGCAAGTGACAGTCACAAGTATCTATTGGAATAACTGATCATAAAAAAGCAGTGTAAAAGTATTACAAACAAGTCACATTGCATTCCAAGTCTTTTGAAACCATACAATATCTTTATGCAAACTAAATCACAAGATTTGCTGAAAATTATCCCACTCCCTCAAAGCGTTTACATCTCATTCAAAAGGATACTCTTGAACATCAGCATGACGCAGTCGGTCACAAGACACACAAGAGCCAATGGCATTTAACAACCAAAGCTAACGTACAGTGCCGTGAAAAGGCTTTTGCCCCCTTCCTGTTTTTTTTTTTTTTGCATATTTGTCACACTTAAAAGATTCAGATAATCAAACTAATTTTAATATTACACAAAGATAACCCGAGTAAATACAAAATGCAGTTTTGAAATAACGATTTTATTTATTAAGGGAAAAAAGCTGTCCAAACCTGCCTGGCCCTATGTGAAAAAGTAATTGCCTCCTAAAAAACAGTACACAGAATCTCTTGGATTACAATTTGCAACTAGACGGATGTACTGTTACTTCCACTACAGTCAAAAATATGGTTGTTATATTAGATAGCAATTTGTCTTTTGAAAATCATACAGAACTACCACATTTTGCTATAAATTTGATTGCATCATATAATAATTGATGTTAATAGTGTTCATTGTCTGTTTGAGTTTTCTTGAGCCATTCAGAGGTGGACTTGCTGGTGTGTTTGGGATCATTGTCCTGCTGCAAAATCAAAGTGCGCTTGAGGTCACAAACTGACGGTCGGACATTCTCCTTCAGGATTTTCTGATTGAGTGCAGAATTCATGGTTCCATCAATTATGCCAAGTCGTCCAGGTCCTGAAGCTGCAAAGCAGCCCCAGACCATCACCATATTTGACTGTTGGTATGTTCTTTTTATGAAATGCTGAGTTGGTTTTATGCCAGATGTAACCGGACACACACCTTCCAAAAAGTTTAACTTTTGTCGCATTAGTCCACAGATTATTTGCCCAAAAGTCTTGTGGATAATCAAGATATTTTTTGGCAAATGTGAGATGAGCCCTTGTGTTCTTTTTGGTCAGCAATGGCTTTTGCCTTGGAACTCTCCCATACGCCAGATGTAACGGGACACACACCTTCCAAAAAGTTCAACTTTTGTCTCATCAGTCCACAGAATATTTGCCCAAAAGTCTTGGGGATAAACAAATATTTTTTGGTAAATGTGCGACAAGCCTTTGTGTTCTTTTTGGTCAGCAATGGCTTTTGCCTTGGAACTCTCCCATGGATGCAGTTTTTGCCCAGTCTCTTTCTTATTGTTAAATCATGAACACTGACCTTAATTGAGGCAAGTGAGGCCTGCAGTTCTTTAGATGTTTTTCTTGGTTCTTTTATTACCTTCTGGATGACTCATCGATGCGCTCTTGGAATAATTTTGGTAGGCCGGCCACTCCTGGGAAGGTTCACCACTGTTCCAAGTTTTCTCCATTTGTGGATAATGGCTCTGACCGTGGTTC
>NW_015546103.1:0-3157 GCF_001515605.1 Sinocyclocheilus anshuiensis | reverse complement strand
ATTTGTGGATAATGGCTCTGACCATGGTTCGCTGGAGTCCCAAAGCCTTAGAAATGGCTTTATAACCCTTTCCAGACTGATACATGTCAACTTTATTGTTTCTCATCTGTTCTTGAATTTCTTTAGATCGCAGCATGATATGTTGCTCTTTAAGCATGCTTCACTTTGTCAGACAGGTTCTTTTTAAGTGATTTCTTGATTCAATAGCTCTGGCAGTAGTCAGGCCTGGGTGTGGCTAGTGAAATTTAACTCAGCTTTTCTTTTTTTTTTATAAATAATGTGGTTAATCACAGTTCTTTCATGATTTAACAGGAGGGGGCAATTAATTTTTCACGTAGGGCCAGGCAGGTTTGGACAGCTTTTTTCCCTTAATAATTGAACTCATCATTAAAAAACTGCATTTTGTATTTACTTGCATTATCTTTATGTAATATTAAAATTTGTTTGATAATCTGAATCGTTTAAGTGTGACAAATATGCAAAAAAATTAAAAAAAACAGGAAGCGGGCAAACAACCTTTTCATGGCACTGTAATGCCGAGTTCACACTGCACGATTTTCAAAGACGTCGCATCACTGTTGGTTTCACACTGAACGATTATCTGGGGTAGCATTCAGTTGTTGTTGTGTTCACACTGCACGATGGAACGATGACAGGAGGTTACACACTGCGACAGAGAAACTGGAAGACGGAGCACATAGGGAGCAAAGACACACACAAAACCTGGCCCAGAGTCTGACACTCCTTTTCTGTGTGTGTGACTAAGACTTTTTTTTTTTGTGTGTACAGTCTGCACACTGGATCTGAGCTTTTACAAAGGATGGAGACTGTGATCGCACCTATTCCTCACACAAATCAACCATTTTTCCTCGGAAGACTTGGAATATTAATATATATTTTTTAATAAATTATGATTGTAGTTGTATTTGCCTATTATATCCTATGTTTTAATGACAAATGGTAGGTTTAGGGGCAGGGGTTGGTTACGTGCACATAAATGTGTAAATAGTGTAATGTAAATACAATTGTTGTGACCGTTTACATTGAAAAAAATCACACCCCAACATATATGCAAGAATGGCAATAGTATTACCTAATATATCATTTAATCATGATAAAATTCCCAATGCATTTCGCATCTGCATATTGCCGCCAAAGGTTTCTTATTTAAAGCAATGGAGGACCCTGCACGTCGAAAAAATGATGCTAAGGGGGTACCTTGTGTGTCAAAAAGTGACGCCAAAGGTTCCTGACCAAGCATCAATATGTGCTGAGCTGGGAGTGAGAATGTGTTGTTTCAACCATTCCCAACATAGGCTCATTGGAAATACGTGCCTCTACCTACATTTTTGTGAAACTCAAAAAACGTACCTATAGATACGAATCATCTGCAGATCTGCAGTTTCCAGTTGAAATGAACACTAGAGGCAGTAAAACTCTGACAACTTTTATTCATTTTCATACAAAGCATGATTTGCAGGTCCACATTTTCGATTAATAAAGCATAATTATTCAAGGAATATTATGTTATGAATTCAAAACCATTTTAACATGTTGTGAGATTTCAGAAATTATACTTTTGAATGTGTCATCACATATCCAGCATCATATACATGAGTTTTCTAACTCAATTGGTTTGCTTGGTACTGTGGCTCACGCGATATGGTGTTGCACTTAAGTGATGAAAAGCTCCCCATGAAACTACGGTTCAACAAAACAGCTCAAATCCGCATAAGGAACTTAAAATAGCACAACTGCATCATCAATAGTTTTTTTATATCATGTTTGCATTTGTTAACACTATTGGGTAGGTTTAGGGTTGGGTTTGGTGTAGGGGATATTTCTATATGATAGAGCATTAACTTTTAGCGACACTCCTCGGATATTTGAATTATTAACCACTGCAATACATACCTGAAGCAGCGTAATACAAACACAGCAATACATGCCTGTACCAATGTAACAAAAACGTGGCAGGTTCACGTATCGAACCCACATTTTAGCTCCACTCACTGGACGTTTCACTTTAAAACTGCCATGAAACGTGTAGCAAGGTACATAATAACGGTGTTGCAGAAATGTATTTAGAGGCACGTATTTCGAATAAGCCTGAGTTGACCATTCCTCTGCAACCACCTGTCTGCTGCTAGCTGCAACCACTATATGAAAGTAGCACTGTTTCCCTCCCAAACTCTGTTCCCTTTCCCCAAACTAACTTGGTTGTGGCCATACGGGCTTGACATTTTGTACTTTGAAAAAGAAGTAATATCTGGTAACACTTTAGAATAATGGTCCGTTGTTAACAAGTAACTATGCAGGAAGTAATAGATAGTACTACATTAACACTTAACTTAATACGATTAACTAATAGAGAAGCAAGATTAACTAAGCAGTAAGTAGTAGCAAATTTAGGACAAAGGTAGTTCCTTATTAGATATTTGATCATTACTAAAAAAATATATCCTCATTGAGAACTACTTGCGAACTATGACCAATTAATAAAGAATAACCAATTAATTACTAATCACAACAGTAACGATATCCTCATTGAGAACTACTTGTGAACTATGACCAGTTAATAAAGAATAACCAATTAATTACTAATCACAACAGTAACGTCTTAAAAGTGAACAATTGGGTTCTTTGTGGTAATTTGTGGTAACTAATTTATGAATTTGATATCCCCCAAATAAGTCGGCTACATTTTTAAATTGTGACTACTACTCTTACCAAAGGATGTATGTTCTCTGTTTATTTCAAACAAAAACATAAAATAATAATAAAAATAATTCATTTAAAAATGTTAATACTTAGGAGGTGATTGAATTAGTTCACAATTATGAGCTCTAGTTTGTGTCAGTTCAGTATGTCTCCGATTCCAAAAGACCTATACCTTTAGTGACAGCAGGCTGGGGAGGACTTTTCTTGAACATAAATAATGATGTTCTTTTGACAAAAACAATTCACATCCTTAATCATGGCATCGACTGCATTTATCTTGTGTTAAGCACAAAACCGCATATTCCAGATTACAGTGTCTGGTAAAATATCACTAGTGCCTCACAAAAATGTATGTGTCAGATATAAAATATGTCAAATAACTTATTAAATGACTTAGTAATTACTGAGTTGTTAAGGTGTTTTTCACTTTAAAATA
>NW_015546102.1:2913112-2916226 GCF_001515605.1 Sinocyclocheilus anshuiensis | reverse complement strand
CCTGTCTAAGGGAGATGGTCCTCACTGCAGAACACAAGATCCAGGTAGCGTGGTTGGATACAGATCCAACTCCTCCCACCTTACATATACCTAAACCTACCAGTCTCCAACCTGTGATCCCTAAACACATCTCCACCCCTAAACCTACCATCTCCACCCCCTAGATGTGGATCAAACCCCGCCCCCTGGATCTTTGTTCTGCAGTGAGGGGCTACTGGTCTAAGGGGTCCGTGTACTTTGGCGTCCATTCATTTTTCGTTTTTTTTAACCCAGAAATTAAAATGCAGTTTCTTCTTTAATGGTCCAAACACTGATGAATAGAATAAGCTGAGACAAACTAATTTTGATTATTCAAAATTCATATTTCATTAAAAATCATAAAAATGATATAAAGCTTGTTTTTTTTTATTGAGATAGATGCATTTTCTGCTCTTAAGGTCCCATTCACCAAGATACCTACTCCCTTTACCCCCACCCTGGAATTTATACATTTATTTTAACGATGAATAAAGTCAAGTCCCGCCCTTTAATTTTTCACATTCTAAAACCTGTTTCACTCTGAAATATGTCACAATACATAAATCAATTCAGCCATAACTTCTGTTACATTACTTTAAGTTCCCTAAGCAAAGCAGGGCACTAATTATTAATTAAAAATCTAAATGGAAAGATACAATAGAGGTTTGCTTTTGTTACATTTAAATGGACATTGCGTTTTTCTGTAAAGGTTGTAAAGGTTAAAACAATGTTAATATACTAATAAATAATAGGGTTTCGTTGGACTCGGACTCGACTCGGTCTCGGCTGTTTGGGGCTCGGACTTCAGTCCGACTCGGCCCATTTTGGACTCGGACTTGTCTCAGACTCGATTGGTTAAAGACTCGGACTCGACTCAGACTCGACATGGGTGGACTCGAACCCAACACTAGCATGCAGAGTCAGCTCTCGAGGGAGCTGACTGCCCGCATTGCGAGCGTTTGTTACTGCATATGGTTCGCTCTCGGAATGCTCTCTTTTAGGAAGGAGCCTTCACCAGCGTTCCTCGCGGTGCCGGCCCCGCTTTCACCGAGGCAGAGCGGCGGCTGCACTCGTGGGGTTCGCATATGTATCCGGTGGAGGGATTGGAGATGGGCGAGTCCCTATCTTCTTCCTCACCCACCAGATCCAGCGCCCGCTCTTTGGGATCAGAAGCCCGCTCTGTGGTTTCTTCCCCCCGGGGAGAGGGCTCGACGCTCCGCCTGTCTTCCTCCGAGGAGGTTGATGTGGAGGGCGTCGATGAGCTCGCCAGTTGCACAAGCACCAGTTGCACAAGCATATTATGTCTAATATTATAATGAGCAGCATTACTGGGGAGCGGAGCTCGCACAGTCAGCTCTCAAGGGGGCTGATTGTGCTTTTCCCGCTGCAAAACAGTCCGCTCTCGCCCGGCACGCTCCAAGGAGTGTGTCCGTGCCTGTGATCTTGCGATTCTGGTCCCGCTGCTGCTGAGGCATGGCGGTGAATGAGATCGTGGGGATCGCACATGATCTGGCGGACGGGCTCTCCCTATCTCCACCCGCATTCCCTAGATCTAGCGCTCTCTCTCGGGGTTTGGTAGCACGCGCTGCGGTTTCTTCCCCCTCAGAGTGAGAGCTCGCTGCTGCAGCTATCTTTCTCGAGAACGCATTTTCCTCTCTTCCTCCGAGGAGGTTGAGGTGGTCAACAGGGACTGCTGGGCGGAAGCAACCAACCGTGGTCAAGCTCCTCATGTAGGTAGCATCACTTCTCGTACTCCCCGGAATTTAGAGTCAGAGTGGTGCTCCCGGGCCGAAGGCTTCTAGCAGAAGGCGGATTTTCGGACCGTCATTCTCGCTGGATAGTCTTCGGCTAAAACGTCCTGATGCCTAGGACCCAGGTATTCTGAGGGCTGGCCCCTCTGGTGCACCAGAGGCCAGTCTCGAGAGACTGGTTCGCTTAGTAGGTCACCTGGCGGTGTGGGAGCCCCTGCCAAGCGTGTCTCACTGGGTCCTGCTCCGAGCAGGCTCTGGTTCTATCAATCTAGTCTTCCTAGGAGATGACGCGGGTCTGAGGACCGTCGTTTTCAATAGGAGGCTTCAGCTAAGAGAGTCCTGATGCCATGGCTCAGAACTTCGGAGGGCAGGCCACTCTGGGGGAGAGCGGTGTACACCTCATTATACGGTGCCTGTCTCTCCTCATCATTCTGCCAACCCTGCCACCTACAGTGCTTCAGGGCGCAGCGTTCTCCACTGAGCGCTTCTCTCAGTCACCGTCCGGAAACGTAGCGGTACTAAGAGGCTCGCTACCTCTTCGGAGGTCTCTAGAGTAGCTAGTTCGGCCGTCCCCTGCCTGTTCGCCGCTTCAGGGCACCGACCTAGCCACTCTGATTACACCAGAGGTCAGTCTTGAGAGACTGATTCCCGTAGAAGACCTTTTTGGCAGCGTGGAAACTTCTGCCAAATGTGTCTCAATGGGTCCTGAACACTGTAGAAAGAGGCTACCGAATCCAGTCCGGTTCTCCTCCACCTCGTTTCAACGGGGTCATTCCCACTCTGGTGGGCCCCGAGCAGGCTCTGGTAACGGAAACACTCTCTTGAGGAAGGAGGCCATTGAGGTGGTCCCTCCTCTCGACAGAGAGTCTGGATTCTACAGCCGGTACATCATCGTTCCAAAGAAGGATGGAAGTTCCTGAGGTTTGCTTTTGGGGACAAAAGCTTACCGGGTTCTTCCGTTTGGCCTTGCATTCTCACCCCGCACTTTCAGGAAGTGTGTGGATGCTGCTCCTCTGTGACTCCAGGGCATCCGCATACTTAACCACATCGACGATTGGTTGATATTAGTTCAATCTGCGCAGATGGCGGTTCAGCATCGAGATGTCGTTCTCGCTCACATGAAAGAGCTGGGGTTAAGGCTTAACACCAAGAAAAGTGTGCTTTCTCCAGTACAGAGAACCACTTAACTGGGTGTGGTGTGGGATTCGACCACGATGCAGGCATGTCTGTCTCCTGCTCGGTTCGAGTCGATCCTCACTGCAGTCAAGAGAGTGAGAGAAGGATGGTCACTCACTGTCAGCAGTTCCAGAAACTGCTGGGTCTGATGGCAGCTGCGTCCAACATG
>NW_015546102.1:2912358-2913102 GCF_001515605.1 Sinocyclocheilus anshuiensis | reverse complement strand
CAAGACCAAGGGGTTCTCCCCGAGGGGAAACCCGCTTCGCATGTTCAAGATCACGCAGCGATGCCTACGTGCCTTGGACATGTGGAGGAAGCCTTGGTTCTTGTCTCAGGGCCCGGTGCTGGGAGCTCCTTGTCGCCGTGTAACGCTAGTCACTCACCGGTTGGGGAGAGGTCATGAGTGGCTGCTCGGCCCGCGATCTGTGGAGTGATTACCATCTCACGTGGCACATCAACTGCCTGGAGATGCTGGTCGTATTTCTAGCATTGAAACACTTCCTCCCGGACCTAAGAGATCGCCATGTGTTGGTGCGCACCGGCAACACAGCAGTGGTCTCTTATATCAACCACCAGGGAGGTATGCATTCGCACCCCCTTTACAGGCTGACGCACCAGATCCTTATGTGGTCCCAGGGGAAACTCCTCTCGCTGAGAGCAGTTCACATTTCTGGCCATCTCAATATGGGAGCCGATATCCTGTCGAGGCAGGGGCCGAGGCCCGGGGAATGGAGGCTTCAACCCGGTGGTGGTGAAGCAGATATGGAGAGTTTGGCCAGGCTCAGGTGGACCTGTTTGCGACTCAGGAGACATTGCACTGTCCCCTCTGGTTCTCTCTGATGCATCCAGCTCCTCTCGGACTGGACGCTGTGGTACAGACTTGGCCGAGGCTTCGTCTGTACGCCTTTCCCCAGATCGCTCTGGTCCTGGGAGTTCTGGAGAGAGTGCGCCGGGACGGGGTCCATCTGCT
>NW_015546102.1:2895643-2910880 GCF_001515605.1 Sinocyclocheilus anshuiensis | reverse complement strand
TGCTGCTAGTAGCACCGTTCTGGCCGGACCGAGTATGGTTCTCGGACCTGATTTCCCTTCTCGACGGCTCTCCCTGGGAGATTCCCGTCAGGAGGGATCTCCTCTCACAGGCAGAGGGTACTATCTTCACCTCCGCCCAGAGCTGTGGGAGCGTGGGTGTGGCCCCTGAGGGGGCACAACTCGCAGCTTCTAGTCTCTCAACCGAGGTTGTTGAGACCATTCTCCAATCCAGAGCTCCCTCTACAAGGAAACTGTAGTGGAAGCCCTGAAGTGGAAGCTTTTTACTTCTTGGTGTGGAAACCGCCAGCTCGACCCAGTTTACTACCCAGTTGGTAGAGTGCTGGATTTCCTGCAGGCCCAATTCTCCGCAGGGTTAACCCACTCCACCTTGAAGGTCTACATGGCAGCCGTTACGGCCTACCACGCCCCTATCGGTGGCCAGTCAGTTTGCAGACACCCTCTAGTTACAAGTTTCCTCCACGGTGCGCTAAGGCTGAGGCCTCTGGCCAGAGAAGCTTATGCTAAGCGGTGGATCAGGATGCTATTCCATAGCCTTGAGTCCTCTGATCTCCCCTCTGATCTTGCTTCATTCCTAGAAGCTGACGCCGATTCCACCGCACGTGCTTTTAAGTTTCCTGGTCGCTACATCACCCCGCCCGTAACGTCTCGCCCATCCACTGGACTGATTACACACGTGATTCAGAGCGTGGTCATGCTGAAGGTATTCCCATAGTGTTTTCCAACGCAGCGTCTCGTTCTCTCGGGGAACCATGATTACATGCGTAACCTGGAGACGTTCCTGTTGTTATTAAGTCAGATGATGTGACAACACAACAGGTCAACCCCCCTCATATGAGATATACAGTGTACATATGGCATTTCGGAATTTCCATTCACTATGATTTGTAAGATTATAAAAAAACTTTTGATGCAAACGTTTTTTTTTTTATTATTATTAAATTAAATTACATCACAGCCCGAAAAGGATGCACAGCACTCGAAAAATTGCTGCGTTAAATACAACCCAGTGCTGGGTAAAATATGGACAAACCCAGCAATTGGGTTGTTTTGACCCAGCGGTTGGGTTAAATACTTAAACCAACCTTCAAGGTAGTAACCCAACCGCTGGGTCAAAACAACCCAATTGTATTTAACCCAGCATTTTTTTAGAGTGTACGTCTACATTATTTTGGGAGTACAACAGGTCGGGAATTATTATTTTCTTGTTTTGAAGCAAAGAATCATTAAATAGGTTTTTTATGTAATATTAAAATATATATTTAAAATATATATCCCTTTCTGTTTGAATAATTAATTCATGCATCAGAGGGTTAAAGGTAACCCTTCATTTAATTCTTAAATCCCATGTGATACCACCACAGTTATCTTATCATATGTAATTTATCAACTCGATGAGTCATAAAGGAGTATTTGCTTGTAGTGCAAAATGAAAGAATTTCAGTTTAATTTGTTTCCTTGAGGAACAATCATTTTGTACTTTAACCTGCTGTATGTAAAGGTACCCTTAATGTATTAGTTGATGTCAGTATAGTAGTCTGGATGTCCTCTTTTCTAAATGCCTTTACACTAAGAAAAATAGTCCAGGAGTAAGCTGATATTAAGTGTCTCATTTTAGGCCACAATGCAGAGCGGGTGAACTCAAACCTGTAGTCTTTCAGTTATTAGTTCTCTTACCAATAAATTATTAGCTACCATCAAGACACAGAGTCAAGCCGGGGAAATGTCCTTATCTGCCCCTTACAATTTCAAACACAGCCTAATGCATTATAGATGTGACACCATCACCCATGAGTCAATGTTAGCTAGAGACGATAGACTCATCAGTGATGTGAAAAAATGTCAAATTGCTACTGAATATGAACTATATGAACTGTGAACAGTGCGAATATTACAATTCTCATCCATTATACTATTGTACCTGAAAACGAATGCTCATTTTGGAAAAACTTGCTTCATGCTGCAAGTTCAAGCTGAATAAAGTTTAGTTGACTTGATAATTATTTGAATCTGAAATTGAAAATGAGTCAGCACACATTAAGAGCTCGAGAGGGGGCATGAGTTCCCAAATTTCTTAGAAAGGGAGCAGCGGTTTTTAAGAAACCCATTTTTACCAATGACTGACTGTAATGAGGCTGAAATTGGAAGGGCATTCGTCAGATGGCTGCTTTTTAAATGTCCTAGCTGTCTGTAACTCTCTTTGATCCGAAAGCAGCTCTTTTAAATAGACTGAAATGTGCCCGTTTTTATGACTGCTCTGCTAATTAGGTAGTAACACAGAGAAAAATGAGCTCAATAGTGTGGACTCGATGTGTTTCCTAAAATTCACAGTCTAAAGAAATTATTCGAATGGCATTCATCAATATCCCATCAATATAATTATAACTGAGGAAGTTCAAAATGAAATGAAAATTCTACTGAAATTTCAGTTTGAGCACTTTACACAATTTAAAAAAAAAAAAAATCCGATCACAACATTATTTTATACATCGTATAAACAATGTTATTTATATACATGTAAATAATATTTATGTAGGCCTACATTCTATTCTATTGTTATGATTGTATGGAATATGAGTGTGACACCATCAGATGTCACTGTTGCCTGCTGCATTGTACAGTAATCATGTGGAGAAGCTGAAATAGAATCATGTAACCTTACATCATATTTAGAGCATATGCCTGAATATCTGTTGAGTATTAACAGTGTGTATCTTCATAGATAGATAGATAGATAGATAGATATCTTAGGTTTTGCACATGAAAATTAATACAATCAAAAATGGAATAAAATATCAGTTTTAAAACATTTTTATTTTACATGAAGCGGGCAGCTATGTAATCTCAGTAAGATGCGCTGCTCACAAATAATGATAATATTAATAACCACATTTGTAACTGATAACAGTTTCTTGACAAATACAAATGTATGGGTGTGCGTGAGTGAGAAGGACATCATCCTGATTTGTATTTTGCCTAAATAGCAGTACGATTTCTATATCACTTGAATCTTATAACTTATTCCTGTACTTTGAATAATCTTTTGTTGATCTGTAATTGACCAAAGGGAAAGATCCACTCAGAAGGTCATTCTTTTGTATAGACCGTGCAGACCGCCTGCTCTTGTATTTGATGCCCTGAGATTCCTCTATTCTACTGTTACACAGCGATCCGGCGCGTAACCTTCTGTTCATATGCATTTATAAAGGGTAATCTTACTGAACGTCCTCAAAGGTCACATCTGAAACTGAGTAGATTACAGTTCTGTATGAAAAAGAACACATAGAAAGGTCATCAGAAGCCAGCCATAACTCTTAACGCACTTTCAATAGATTTTTGCTTTGATTAATTTAACCATTATCTGTTTGCGACCGACGGCTTGTATGCATAAATATGCATTAACCCTGATGAATGCACGGACGCCAGCACGAACGAAGGCCATGACATAAATGAATTTACGTTTCTGTCATGACCTCTCATCACATTGATCCAAAACGTTATCTCGACATAAATTGTTGGTGCGGAGGAAAGAAGTCAAACCCTGAGGGGGCTTAATGCGTTTACAATGGATGGAAGTCGTCTTGCTGGACGATTCAGGGACAAGATGTTACAAATGCTCAGGAGAGAAAATATTAAGATGAATGTTTCCTGGGACGCCACCTAGCAGATGCCAATAGCGAGAAGGAGAACCATGCATCCTGATCCCAATTGAGCCTGGTGGCACTGTCCCGTCCCTGGAGTGAGTCAGGGCTCCGTACTTGGCCCTGCTTCATCACTGCCAGTCTCTAATCAGATCAACACTAACCTCCCCCTCAACAACAGCCTCCATACATCAGTTCCTTTCACATGGCATTTCCGTCCATTTGCTTCATTAGCGTGGCCAGTGCAGACAGTTTCTGTTCGGAGCATTTCTGGCCGAACCACACTGAGGTGAATGGGTGCATTAGCCCTGTTAGGTTCTGTGGTCTATAAATCACCAACAGGCTTTTGCTGACTAGTGCTAGTGCTAATGTGTAGGCCTCGGCTGTACATAGATGCAATGAGCAAACACTTTGAGGCGATTTCACTAAACAGCATTTCAGAGCAAATAAAAACCTGCTTTTATTCACTGGCCGCCCTCAATCTGGTTTAACCATACACTAAATGTGCTGCAATAGTGAGTATCCACTGAATAATGCGTGTTCACGATAAAGAAAAAGGAAAATCTAATAAAAATCAAGTATAAAACACATTTTTGACCCACGGATTTCATGATTAAAGGCAGGCACACAGACACACAAAGTATTTTATTTTAGTTTCTTAACTACCATGGAGTTGGCAGATGCTTTATCTGAGGAAATGTACACCGTATTGAAGGCATACAAGCTTATGAATGTGATTTTTGCTGGGAATCAAACCAACACTGAAAAAATTAACTTTGAAACAGTTTTCACTCAGAAATTGCTAGTAAATTTACAAATAATTACAAAGAAACAGTATCACATTCAAATTAATGTGAAAGTTTGAAGAAGTAAAACTTTTATAGTATTTTCTTGTAAAATGTAGTCCAATAATCTTTGTTTTATTTACAACTTTGAAAAACCATTGTTTTTACAGAGCATGATTTTTGCATTGTTAGTGCCATGCTTTACTTGTTGAGAACACATGCAACAAATACATAAGCAAACAAACTATATAAAAATAATGTAAAATGTATGAAACCTTTTAAAATACTTTTTACAATATTCACATTTTAATACAGTTTTAAGAATCATGTTCTCATGTTTTTTCTCTCTCTCTCTTTTTTGGTGAACTGTATTGAAACTAATTAAGATCCAATTGGACCCAGAACATAACAATCGTATCCAAAATTTTAATATAAGACAATTTCTTTTTTATTTTATTATATCAATGGGGCTTTTTATCATGATTTAAGACAATTGTATCACTCTGACATTTTGGACTTTATTAAAAAAAATTAAAAACTAATTAAAAGAAGAGGTACAATTAAGTCATTGTATATACAAACTGCTTTTTTAGCTGCTGGTGAAATCGACAGAGGCTACACATGTCATGTGCTCCAGAGATCAATGCTAAACATAAGGCACAAAAGATGAAAAAATGGTTGTCACAATGAATCGGGGGAGGGGAGTGTGGTCTCCCAGAATCCTCTTCTCCTTGTCTCCATCCTCCCACCTCCCTCCACCAGCCATCTCGGTCTCTTTTCTCTCTCGCCCAGATCTCACAGTTCATTTCCTGTGAACACATTCTCCTAATCCTCTGTGCACGCGTGGCTCCTGCATGGTGTCAGACAGTTTACGGGAGTCACATTCGCTTCAACACACACCGGCCAGGCCACCTCTCCTCTGCCTGCCGTTACTATAGCAACTTGGCCAGAGCCGCGTTACAGTGGCTGCAGTGCCGCTGCCAGTGCACTAAATGACTCCAATGTACAATTTGAAATTGATCGAGTTCCCTGGCACTTTGATTTGCCAGGTCTAAATTACAGGCCGTTTTTGGCGGTAGCACATCACAAGTTAAAGAGCCCAGGCCTTCGATTGCGCACGGCTACTTGCCATTTATGTCGGCCATGTGCGCGCGTGCTAGCGGATCCAATCTAGATCGAAAGATAGGCTATGCGTTGAGCGCTTACATCTATCAAGGGCATATTAAGTGGGAGAAAAGCAGATTTCGAGTTTCTAATATTCATTTACAAGTCCCTCAGGATCTAGGCTCATAGTATCTAAAGCAGTCTTCCATTAATAGCACACACAGAGATTTCTCTAAAACAACTAGTGCCTCAAGTAATTACTGTATGTGTTTTTCCCTGAGTCGTTGGAAATTCTTTTCGGCGCTAATTAAGCTCTTTTAGTTTGCCGGTTAATTAAGGGATATATTGAATAGCGGTCAATTCTATTCTCATATAGAGGTGTCATCGCAATAATGAGTTATTATCCCGGTATAGATTTACCTTACAAATAAATTAGTTCCAGTTGAAGAGAGTGGGTGTTACCGATAATACTCACATCAAATTATCTCTGACAGCAGAATCAAAAAAAGTTCTGATATTCTCCTGGCAGAACAATGAAAACAGCATGGCCTCTTTTGAAAGGTGTGTAGGATTAATTAACTGGTGTTGAACGTGTGGCGTGATGCTTTCAAATCCTCCAAATCCTAAAAATGTCTTGATTGGGGTAGTGCTCTTAGGTGATTTGTTTTGAAATGAACCAGAATAAACACATCTTTAATGCAAGTTTTACTAAGAACTTTAGGTTAATGTGTTATTCCAATAAAACACCAGCACAAACAAAAGTGAAGCAAGAAATCTATCAAGCTTATATGTTGCACACAGTGTCACCATACAATCCAACACTCTTAAAGTTGCTGCGAGCGGTTTATTTTTTTTTGGAAACACCACGCATAAAGTCCCAACTGCCTGACAGATATCACTGAAATAGGTGTCCTGAGAAATCACACCTGTCTCTGTGGCAGCCCTAGGCTCTGTAAAGAGAAAAAAAAAGTTGCACACGTTATTTTTTTGGTTTGTCAGAAACATTGTCTGCCTGTCAAACATTGTATAGGTTTGTGGTTACTGCTATCAGGTTGGTTGACACTTTGTAGGGCGGGTTTTTTAGGGCATGTGGTTGAAGAGATGGCAGTCTTAATATGGAGAGATACCACCCTCTGCGAGACCATTGGAGAAAAAGTGTAATATCAAATTGGATCACGTGTGCCTTGATAACCAATCACATCACAGCCTTGATGTCATCAACCTGCTGTCAAGAGTTGTACGACAATCAATCACTGTTTGCGGATACCATGGAAATGAATGAGAAGTGCCGTAAACTGAATCCTGTCACAAAATTGTCTGTGATTTCTCTTATAAAACTGTTTTTCGCTGTAAACTCTAAAAAAATCTATCTAAAATAAATGTGTGATGGCAAAGATGTTGAAGATTATCCAACAGGCTGTTGATTTATTAAATGATACAGAAGCCTCTCCTCTATTTATAAAAAGAAAACAAACAAACAAAAAAGATTTTGCACCTTTGCAGCCTTCAAGTGCACCTGGGAAACTCGTACTTTTTATAGTGCATTTGTTGTTGTAATTCAAGTTACGCATTCAAGTCGGAAACAACTTGAAAGTACCCGCAAAAAAATAAATAAAAATAAATAAATAAATATTGTGAACAATAAACAAATAAATAGTAATGTAAAAATACATTAAACAGTAATGTAACTTTCGAATGCATATTAAACTTAGTAGCCTATATACTAAGCCAGCAGGTTAATCAGTTAGCACATGCTGAGCAGGTTAATCAGTTAGTGGTATGAAAGCTGGTAAGCTAACAGGTTAGCTTGCAAGCTAACTGGAAAAAACAAAAAACAAAACAAAGCTAGAAATGTTCATTTGTATTTACAGATATCCAATATAAGGCATTTATTTTAAAATGACGTTAATTGTCACATACACAAATCAGACAAGAGCACATACGTGCAGTGCTGAACACAATTTGCGTGGTACGATTCAACCTAATTTTTCAATGTAGGATTGGATGTGTCCATTTTCAACTTCTTCTAGTTATTTTAGCTGTACAAAAACAATCCGTTATGCTGCTTGATGTCGCAAACTGATATTTTTTTATTATATTTATTACAGATTAATTTATTATCGGAAACGTGAACACACTAGTTTGTTGCGCAAATAGTTTTACCGTTTACTGCACTTTGTTATTCTTACTTCCGCTTATAGCTTACTTCCGGCATGACTCAACTATTGTCCATTTAGCACCTGGTTAAACTGAATGGCGGGTGGTTAGTGAATAAGATGGACTGAAATGCCAAGTGCAAAAATGGTGTGATTTTAGTAAAGTTGCCCTTAAAGTTTAACTCATTTTTGATTTTCACTTTTTTACCAATTCTGTCATGTTCTTTTCCACCTTTTTCGAAAGAGAGAGTATTTCAATAATTGGACTGTGGCAAGTCTGCAGTTCACTCTTACAAACTCTCCCATTATTTTCTGACCCCTCACCAGATCCAACACCCACTCCTCCCTTTTCATCCATCTCTTCTCTCATCTGCTCTCATGCACTTTGTTTCCAGGTTGCTTTTATTATCGGCAGGCAAGAGAAATGCTTTCTGCCTGTGAAACATACGGGATCCCAGCTCAAGTCCAAATGTATGGATGACAGGAACTACAGCGTTCTAAAAGCACGCACCGCATGGGACCCGAACACAAATATCGGTGAGTGAGAAGGGATGGGAGGCTGGCGGGGGTGTTGAGTGGGAGGCATCATGGTAGCTCAACTCTTTAATGAGGCCTTTGTGAGCACACGGCAGTTTGGATGGATTTCATTGCCTCCTTCCCTCAAAGGTATTGATTTAAACTCGGCCTGCAATTAGCATACACAAGGGAGCAATGCTAACAAAGATGGGCAGGATGTGAAAGCCAAAATAATGGTTGGCTACAAGCACACCAGTCATAATTTTTACAGTCTATGTTCCTCTGCTTAGATCAGCTTGTTTGTACTGCTAAAAAGTTGCTGTCTCTTTCTAGCACCACCTTACAGTTTATGCTACATCATGTCGTGCTGTAATTTGATGATAGTTACACATAATTATGTAAGTTCAGCCCACAGCGGTTTATCACACTTGCGATAGTAAATGTTATACCACGAGCGATAACAAGATGGGGGAAAATAAATGTTTTTTTGGTGCATGTTCTGATATTTTAACTTTTTTTTTGTTAATTGGATGCTGTAAAACTCATGTTTTAATTTGGAAAATAGATTCCTGAAAGTCACTGTGTGTCTGTTTACATGTACAACAAAATACTCATTACTCAAAACCAGTTCATTATAAAAGCTGGTCAACAAAAGATGAAAAGTTTGGAAATGCTGTAAGTTTCAAAGTTGGGTTTTGGACATTATCAGCTTAAATCCTCATCATGTTTTACATAAATGCATTAAAGTACAACAATAATAATTCTCGTTTTCTTTCTTCTCATTTTTTAAACATACAGTAATAATGTAGGGGTGAATTGAGACATTTTTTTCAATCATCTCAATGGCAAAAAAGTGTCTGTAATAACAGCGTGCCTATATACAGCCATATCTCACAGCTATACGAGTGTGATATTGCGTTTATACAACAGTTTGACAGCAGGAGTGTGTAAATACATAAGAAACAACAATGGAGTGTCTTTAAAAACCTTCTTTTGTGCAGAACTACTTCCTTCTGCCATGGATTCAAATCTCGGTTTGACAGTTTAACATCTGAGCCGAAGCCTCCGTTACTAATTCCAAAACGTCACTTTATAACTAGTAATGAAGGAACGTTGAGTTGCTTCATTGAAAGATTATTGTATTACTGTTTTAAAAGCTCACTGTATTATGTAAAGTATTTAAAAGAATAAAATATTTAATAAACAACAACAACAGCCATCATAAAAGTTGCTAGGCAATTCAGTCAAAAGTACAAAGGCAGCGCTCTGATATACAGCATTGAAGGTACATAAAATATAACTTGATGAGATTTTGCCCTTAGCAAAGACAATTTGTTCTGGAACAAATAATAGATTAATGAGACCAAAGACTAACCCGTTAGATTTACCCATGATGAATTATATCTCATGTTTAACCACTATAGAGACATCAGAGCCAGTGGTAAATTCCAGAAAATCTGGCTGAGGTGAGGCTGCTCTGGGTGGGTTTATGAGCGCTGAATGGCCACTGACGCCCTGGAGCTCACATCTCCGAAAACATAACAAATTTTCAAGTAGATGATATCTTTATTAACAAACCGCATATTTGAAGTCTAAACAACTACATTCTCACCTACATTTGTGACACAAAAACAGTATTATTTATAAAATTATAATGGATTTCGGCATCTGCCATGACACTCGCTGTAGGAAATACTGCAAGCGGAGTGATACAAATGGTGAAATGGTTGGAGCTCTGTTATCACTATAATATCGCACTCCTCTCAGCCAATCAGATTCGAGATTCAAGAACTGTTGTATACATATATATAAAATATATATATATTCAATAAAATATTTTCTTATTTTGTGTTGTCTCTTATCATTGCAATTTAGGGGTGGGAAATATGACCAAAATTGTATTTTACAATACAATAATTTTATTTCATGAGTAAGGTAAGCAATTACTGATTATTTCACTGCTTACTTCAGTGTAACGGAAGAGGTCTGACGCAACAGGTTAGTATATATAAATTAGGTTTATTTGGTCACAGAGAGTACTGGGGTAGGGTTCAGAGGATGTGATGGTGAGGGAATAGTTCGAAGGATATGATGAGTGGGGTAATCCGGGTCTTTGGCTTTACAGGAGCTGGAAAGCAGGCAGGAGGAGCACACACCTCAGCGATCCATGAACTAGGAGGAACAGGAGACACTTGGAGACGAGGAGACACTAGGAGGAACACAGGAGGTAAGTAATGCAGGAAGTATTCAAATGGAAGTAGTAGCAAAGTCATTGAGTCCTCTACGTGTATACAAGACCGGACAATGAGGGTGTCTGAGGTGTGTGCTTTTATGCAGGCTGGTTAATGAGGTGCTTGATTAGTGACAGGTGCTGGTGCTCAGAACTCAGGTGAGAGGGATCGTTGTGACTGGGTGGTGGTGGAGCCTGGCCGATCTGTTACATTCAGACACAAGACTTTTAATTTTGCATTTTTGACAATTTTGTGTGTATTTGAATTATCAATCACAATAAGCTGCAAAAAAAAAAGTGATCGATTAATGGGTGCTATTTCCATTATATATATCAACATATTGCCCAGCCCTAAATGATAAGAATTTATGCTGATATCCAAACTTTTGCAGATATGGCCTGATATACCTTATGTTTTACCTTAAATGTCAAGTGATTTAGCATAATCAGTGTAACTTACTGAATATTAGCTTCATGTCAGTTTCCTAATTCAGTAAATTATTTAGTCATTACTCAGACTTTATGAGGCTATTGTAGCATTTATTTGATTACTACAGGAATACACAAATTAGTGCAGCTTGGAAGATTGCCTTTTTTTTTTGCTTACTTTTCAAACTTGTGCTAGTTGGCTCTGGTATAACGTTCTATGTTTAGGCACACAAACAAAACAACCACAAAAAACTGCTTGCTGCTACAAAAACCCACATTAATCCTACAGCACACACATTTCTTCGAAAAGCACTTCTTCTATACTTCGTTTGCTGTTGCAAAACCAAAAAAAGAGATAAAAAGCATCAAAAGCCTTTAAGAAAACAAAGTCTGGGACAGCAAAACCGTGCAAAGGGAATACGAACAGCTAATATGTCAGCTGGAGATGTGACAATGTTCAAAAATGTGCAGGGAAACACACTTTAGTTAGTCAGCAGCGGCATGGATGAGTCACCTGAATGTAGTCAGGAGTTCTTACTCGCTCTCGCTTTATTTTGATGTGAATTCCATGGTCTTCTCATGGGTTCATGAGAACAAACAAATATTAATAAATAAATAAACCGCACACAATACAACAAACAACCCACAGCTATTTAGAAATGTGACAGAACAGCTGTGGCGCCTGCTTCGCCTGAGCGCCTCGGCCTGTTAATAAAATACGCCGGATAAATATTTAATCCCCAGTTGAAACGAAACAACCTGTGATTGTTATTTGTCCTGCATCTGTGTATGAAATGCATGCCGTCGGAGTCGGAGAGGAACAGGTCTCACCGGGTGTTTGACAAAGACTCTTCCCATGGGTGGGTAACAGCATGGCTGATGTGCTTCCTTGAATTACACACTTCACAAGCCTCCGTCTCTTTCTCAATCAAGGCCTGTTATCTCCAGCTGCTCCGACACTGATCACAACCTGGTTTTTACATCCGATCTGCGGCGTTGGGACTCTATGATCTCTTACCCGACAAGAACTCTTCATGTTGACGCCAAGGAAGGAGGTGTTACTGATTTGTCTTCGTGAATTGATTTGGCACCCGGAAAGTCTGGGTTTGGTGGAATGGTTGTGAAGATTCAATGGGGTCTCGGGTCAGTGGGTTAAAAAGAGTGAGGGCCGTCTAGCAGTGCTTAGGTCGGTGTGGATCAGAGGCTGCTGGGAGCATGGCGTCACACATTAAAGCCGCTCCTCTAATGCAGTCCCCCATCCAAATTAACCACCGCCCCTGTTTAGAGCAATTAGTTAAGCTATTAGCACTCTGCTCATGACTGCGAGCATGGAAATGAGATGAGCGTCGGTGCATTATTTATGAGGCACGAGTGGGGAAAGTGCCTCAAATGGGCCTTTGGCTCGCTCGCTCCTCTTGGCCCTCTCAGCAGTTCAGCTCTTCCCCCCATTGCTTCTACTGGAATTTGAACCTATTCAGCAATTCCATTTTATGGAAGACGGCTCCAATCTTTCCAAACCCCTCTCATGTTTAATGTATCGCTCCATACTGCAGGCGCATGTTAAACAATAAAACTGTGATCTTTAAAATCAAGGATGTAAACCAAATATTCAGATCGAATGTACAGTAGACACTTAAGAATCAGCAACTGAAAAACCCGAACTGATTAACCACTAATCTGAATATAGTGCCCCTCTCAATGTCACTTTCTCTTATCTCCTGCAGATCAGAGATTGCCTAAATGAATGTCATGTGATCAGAGGACATGTAAGCAAGTATGTGAAATTGGATTTTGGGCCCTTATCTAGTTGTGTCGCCCCCAAAGGGCAGTGTCAAAGGCTCATTGCAATGAATGCAAGCTGCGGTTGAAATGTTTATTTACATTTATATTTAGGACATTGTAGTGCTGTGTTATTAGATGTGCATAAATATTATATATTAATAAATAATTTTAATAAATAAATTGCATATTTAATTTTGTAAGTGGAAGTTTTAACTGAAAATCAATCACTCACAAAAAAAAATCACTCATATAAATGAAAAAAATCATATAAATCCCTAATTCATAATTTGTTCATTAAACTGGGCAGTTTAATATTAAGAATCACTTTTTTAAAAACTGGACTTATATACTACTTCTCATCTACATTAAAATAAATTTATGTCTGAATTTCCCAAATGATAGATTTGTGGGAATGCATAACTGTGGGCTTAAAGGGATAGTTCACCCTAAAATGAAAATTATGTCATTAATTACTCACCCTCATGTCGTTTCAAACCCGTAAGACCTTCATTCATCTTCAGAACACAAATTAAGATATTTTTGATAAAATCCAAGAGCTTTCTGACCCTGCATAGACAGCAATGGAACTACCACGTTCAAGGCCCAGAAAGGTAGTAAGAATATCATTAAAATAGTCCATGTGACATCAGTGGTTCAACCGTAATGTTATAAAGCTATGAGAATACTTACATTTATATTTACATTTAGTAATTTAGCAGACGCTTTTATCCAAAGTGACTGACAAATGAGGACAACGGAAGCAATCAAAATCAATAAAAGAGCAATGATATGCAAGTGCTATGTCAAGTCTCAGTTAGCCTAACGCAGTACACAGCAAGGTTGTTTTTTTAATTATATAATCAATAAAAATAAAACAGATAGAATTGAAAAAGAATAGAGCAAGCTAGTTTTAGAGTCCTTATTTTTTTTTTAAAAGAATATAATTAGAATAAAGAGTGCTAGAGTTAGAGGGTGAAGCAAAGGTGGAAGAGATGTGTGTTTAGCCGATTCTTGAAGATGTCTAAGGACCCAGCTGCTCGGAGTTGGGCAGGTCATTCCACCAGGAGGGAACATTTAATGTAAAAGTCCGTAAAAGTGATTTTGTTCCACTTTGGGATGGCACAATGATGTGCCGTTCACTTGCAGAACGCAAGCTTCTAGAGGGCACATAAGTCTGAAGTAATGAATTTAGGTAAAGGGGTCCAGAGCCAGTGGTGGTTTTGTAGGCAAATTGATAAACAGAGGTGTGACGTGTGTTCTTTTCGGCTCATAAAAAATTTGTCTTGCGTCCACGTTCCGGATTAATTGTAAAGGTTTGATGGTTGGAAGACCTGCCAAGAGAGCATTGCAATAGTCCAGCCTGGACATAACAAGAGCTTGAACAAGCAGTTCTGAAGCATGTTCCGAAAGAAAGGGCCTGATCTTCTTTATGTTGAATTAAGCAAATCTGCAGGACTGGGTTGTTTTAGCAATGTGGTCTGAGAAAGTCAGCTGATCACCAATCACAACTCCAAAGTTTCTGGCTGTTTTTGAAGGAGTTATGGATGATGTGCCTAACTGGATGGTGAAATTGTGTTAAAACGATGGGTTTGATGGAACCACAAACAGTTCTGTCTTGGCAAAGTTGAGCTGAACGTGATGATCCTTCATCCTGCAATGTCTGTTAGACAAACTGAGATGAGAGCAGCTATCGTTGGATCATCAGGATGGAATGAGAGATAGAGTTGAGTGTCATCAGCATAGCAGTGATATCAAAAGCCATGTTTCCGAATGACAGAACCAAGTGATGCCATGTAGACAGAGAAGAGAAGTGGTCCAAGAACTGAGCCCTGAGGCACCCCAGTAGTTAGATGTTGCGACTTGCACACCTCACCTCTCCAAGATACATTGAAGGACCTGTCTGAGAGGTAAGACTCAAACCACTGGAGTGCAGTTCCTGAGATTCTCTTACAACAGACAGCAGAAAGGAGTTAAGGGTGTCTACTACGAAGTATATGTATGCAATGAATATAATGTTAAACATTCAGTATTAACGCCTGTATAGCTAATGTGCGTGAGTAGATAAACAAAGCACGCTGAGTGGATTGAGCGCGCGGCGGCGCAGATGCGCGAGCTTGTCGAGTGAATATATCTTTCTCACAGACATCACTGGAATACGGTGACGCATTGATGCCACACACATATATTTTTTTCCACTCAGTTATGTCGTAATAACGAGATGTTATGTCGTTTTAACGACTAAATGACATATTTTGTCATAAAAACGACATGTTTCCCGTTATTATAGATAGGCTATATGGTAGGATAGGTGAGCGATAAGCGACTGTCCGTGCTGCTGTAGCTACAGTCTGACAGAAACGAGGATCTGCACGCTGCTGAAATTATTGAAATACACTGTTTTAAATGTATTTTAATGTATTGGTTTTAATTGTAGCGGCATAAGAAAAGATGTCGTTTTAACGAGAAAAGATGTCGTTAAAACGACATAACTGAGTGGGAAAAAAATATGTGTGGCATCAATGCGTCACCGTACTGGAAAGTTTGTAGTTCGGTCGGATACGTCAAAAACAAGTAAG
>NW_015546102.1:2895312-2895499 GCF_001515605.1 Sinocyclocheilus anshuiensis | reverse complement strand
CCTTAGGCATACACGACTTTCTGGCGAAAGTGAAACTAGCAGCTTGTGTGAAATGCGCAAGGCGGTACTTTTCTGCATCAGTACAAATACGTGCACGCGTTGCGCGTGCGCTTGCTTGAGTGTTTCTGCATTATATGAGTGGCTTTGGAATATAAATCGCAGCACGTTTCAGATGAAAAAACGCGAC
>NW_015546102.1:2894813-2895162 GCF_001515605.1 Sinocyclocheilus anshuiensis | reverse complement strand
GGTCCAAAAATTATTCAGACCGAGTCTGGGAAAAAACATTGAAGTTGAGGTTTGCATGAAGCTGGGTGACAGCATGTCCAGGAGACTGCAGGCTGTCATTAAGGCTAAGGGCTGCCTGACTAAGTATTGATAGTTTGAACTATTGATAGTTACCGGGCCAAGCGATTAGTCAACAGAAGAGACAGACGGCTGCACGTGAGTGTTTTGCGTAATACTTGTTTATAGATCTGCTGTTTGAATTATTACTTTCTGCTAGGAAGGAATATTTCGTTTTCTGCCTATTTCTACGTTATATTTTTGTTTGCGTTTGTATTTTTGATTGCACTTTCTGGTAATTATAATAATTGCC
>NW_015546102.1:2888174-2894074 GCF_001515605.1 Sinocyclocheilus anshuiensis | reverse complement strand
AATAAAAGTATCGGTATCGGGCGAGTACTGGAAAAAGTGGTATCGGTGCATCCCTAAAGAGAAGTATAGAAGTTTTGGAATCTGCTCTTGCCAGTCTTAGGGCTTAAACAACTGAGAGCAAGGCAGGCTCGGTTGAATTTCCACTTCTGAAACACGACTGGTTGTGGTCCAGGAGGTTGTTCTGTGTGAGAAAGGCAGAGCATAAACATGCACATACTTTTTGTGCACAAAGAAAACAAAAATAAAGAACATTATTCAATTTATTTTCTTCCATGTCAGTTTGTGCCACACGTTCATGACAGATATAACTGATGACAGAATTGCCAATTTTGGGTGAACTATCCCTTTAAAACCCATGGCCAACATATTTTGTCTATGCTTATATACTTTTTCATTATCTTCTTTCTTTCTTTCTTTCTTTCTTTCTTTCTTTCTTTCTTTCTGTCTACAAACATAAATGTAACAAAGGTCATAAAAAGGTCATAGGTCAGTGATTGTTGGACTTAAGCTGCACGCTTGCTTATACTGCCAAAATATTTCAGAGCGATGCAGCGGAGCAGACTTTATATTCTCACACCCGCACACATGAAACTGCCCACTCATCACTGGCTCCCTGGCAGAAAACTATCAGTGGAGAGATTTTCCAATAACTGCTCCTCATTTGCACAAAGAAGTTATCTCCGCAATCATTCTCTGATCTTCATCATGCCTATTTGAAAGACCCCACGAGACCTTTTCTCTTAAAACACAGAATCTGCTGCACCACTGGTGGTTTTAAGAAATGTAGATTAATCTGACAAAATCGATCGGCTCTAAAGTCAAACGCAGGGCACACCTGGTCAGGAAGCTCGTTTTTTTCTGGCCCCTCGTGTCAATCATTAGGCTAATGATCCTGTTATTCATTTGCCTTTCCAGCACCTCGCAACAGGGAGCGGTGGCAACTGTTTCTTGTCCTTGTGTTTGTTGAGTTTCCAAATATACCCATGCTGCCATGCAAGAGAGAGAGAGAGCGCAGAGAGAGAGCCTCCCCCGAAACATTTGGAGGTCCATCTGTGAGGAGAGTTTAAAAAAAAAAGAAGAAGAAGAAGAAAAAAAACCGGTATGTACTCTCTGCTCGTCATTGGACCTATCAGACATTTCCATTACAGAGAGCTATATGACTTCCTTGACAGCTGGAGCCATATCTAGCAAGCCCCACATTTTTTCCCATCTTGGTCTCTTTCTCTCCCTCGCCCTCCCTTTTTTTTACAGCTTCATAAGGGAAAGCTGACTTTTTGATGCTGGACTTTGATTCTCTTTCAAACTCTCTCTCTTTCTCTCCTTCTGCTGGTTTTATCTTGCTCCCTGCAGGCGATGCGTTCCAGTCCACCATGCTCGGCAGGGGCTGCTGGAGCGCTGGGGTATTTGGAGAACATTAATGATTCTAAACAGCCAGAGGAGCTGCCAGGAGTGTTCGATGCTTCTCAGTCTACGGGTAGAGACCAATATATATGTGTATGTATAAAAATACATAAAACCGTCTTGACAAGTCATCTGCCGCCCGGCCACAGAGCAGGGTGACCTGCTGAGTGGAGCAAGACGAGAGCCATGGGCTTTAAAAACAGGCCCACTCGCTTAACTGACTCCATTTGCTCTGATCAAAATGGTTTTACTTGGTTGGACGCATCTTTAAAACGAACCACAGGGCTTAGCTTGTGAAAGCTTGTGGACAGCAGGGCTGACTAGATATTAATGAGAGTGCTATGTTCAGTGTTGCATGTGTTTAATGATTCAAATGTGTCGGAATACAGGCATCAATTATTCACGCAGGATGCCACGACTGGGCGAGGTTACAACTATTTTTTGGTATTATATATATTTCATGAGCATGTAGGGAAAGAATGCAATGAGCAGCGTGTGTCTCGCGTGTAAAGCATTTTTGTGAGGGAGATGCTGAAAGGGCATGCAGATCGCTGCAATGTCTTGTCATGGAATATATTACCAGGCTTCAGACTACCCACACACAACTCTCACAAGAAACAAATTAGTCACTGAAAACTTTTCCCAAAATGAAAACTGATTCATGCGGTGAGATTTGCAGGCTAGATTGGACTCGGTAAACAATATGCAGTATGTTTGTTTTCTGCTCTTGCCTGATTACTCATGCTTGTCATAGTTTGCCTGTTAGCCTGTGATCGTTTTCTGGAGAGACTAAATGCATTGAGAAAATATTGCTCATACTTTACAGTGGGGACCAAAAAATGTGAGATCATTGGTGAAAATGCCTCTAATTTAGCACATTTTTTAATATTACAAATCATAATATCAATGTACATTTTAATTGATTTTTTTTTTTTATATCTTATTATTTGGTTTCTCCCTCTTTTGCCAGCATGATCTGCTAGATAAGCCCTAGTGAAATACTGTTGTGCCCCAATAAAATATTACTGATAATTCATCGTCTGATGGGATTACCATATACTGTACCAACATGAAGATCATTTTCTCTGATAATATTTCAGAAATCATGTGTTTTCTGTTTGCAGTTTTAGAATAAGTAGTGATGCCAAATTTGTCAAAGAAGCACTCTTTTGATTTATTCTGTCAAAAGGTTACGATTCAGCTTGATTGATTTGGACAGTTCACTCAAGCACACTGGATTGTTTGCAGCAGTTTCTTACACCGAAATTGTAATGGCAGTAATATGTACTGTATATCCATTGTTGGAAACAAACTTGACTTTTCTTGTATCGTTTCAGCAATGAAGCAGCTCTGTACTACAGGTACAGACAGGCACAGGTACAATGACCCTGTACTACAGGTAAAACAATTTATATCTATATTCTTAAGATTATCAAAATATGGGAACATCACACGTTTTTGATGCCCCAGTACTGATGAAAGGCTAGAAACATACCTGTTGGTGACCTATAAATAGTGCAGAATCTGAATTATTGTTATTATAAAATACATTACATATTAATTAACTTGTTATTATTAATATGCTATAACATATAATAAAAACAACATTAGACATCATGTTCCTTTGTTTTTCAAAATACTAGATTTTCTGTTTATTTACAGGTTTAAATGGGATTTTAAATCACATATTTTCAATGTGTTTCAAAACGTTTGGACGCCATGAAAGTATGAAAGTTTACTGGTTAAAATTTACCCTGCAAAGCCTTCGTTGGCTACCACTTTGTTTCTCGCTCTATAAATAGCTATTGGACTTCCCTGGGACAGTCAGACAGAGCCATTAAAACACAAATCAGTGAGCATGGAGATGCCTAATGATCGACCCAGCAGATCTATCAGCAGCAGGGGAAAATTCCTCATTATAAGCTATATGCTGTCTAACTGCTCCCACCTGAAGGCAACATTCTCCATATCCTTTACCATAATGCCATGCTCACTGACCACTCACATTATGTACAAATGCAGGTCTGATTAAAATGTTATCTTATTATAGTTTCCTCATTTAAAGGGATCACTCACCCATAATGAATGTTCTGTCAATGTTCATATACTGTCCTTACAACTCATGTTCTAAATTCCACATGTTCTGAAGCATTACTTTAGATTTTGTTTGACTAACAGTGTTGAATTAAAGTTGTTCCCTGGTAATCTTCTCCTCCATTGAGCTGTTAACTGCTGCTAGTGAATCATTGAGTCAATTGAGCATCAGACCAATGATTCATTCATGAAGCGGACAATGCTACTTCGTTAATGGACGTGCCAAGGAAAGCTAAGGAGGATATCGAAACTTAAAGGGGTCATAGGATGCCCATTTTCCACAAGTTGATATGATTATTTAGGGTCTTAATGAAAAGTCTGTAACATAGTTTGGTTAAAATTTCTCAATGGTAGTGTAAAAATTTTTTACCCTGTCAAAAACAGCTCTTTTCAGATCAAGCCGTTTTTGTAGCATTTTCCTTTAAATGTTAATGAGCTCTGCTGACCCCTCCCCTCTCTTCCGAGCTGCTCTGTTTACTTTAGCCGCATTCATCGTGAAACTTGCTGATTAACACATTATTAGGAAAGGCGATTTGCAAAGATTCATTACAAAACATTATACTCACTTCTTCTGTAGATGAGGCTGGATCATGAATGATTCGCGCGAACATAGACGCATTTATGTAGATCGGGAGCGCATTCCCTTCAGAAACAATGTAATCCACTGCGAGTTCAGCCACTGGGTGGATTTTTATCACTATAGGGTGGTTGTGTACACACACTGCCAACACACATTTCAGTTCAAACAACTTGTAAAAGTGCATGTAGCATCCTATGACCCCTTTAAATTAACGTTATTGTATGGCTTCGAAGGGTAACACTTTATTTCTACAGTGCACTTGTTGTTACAGTAAATTATGGATAATTACAAGCAACTTACCCTAAACCAAACCCTAACCATACTGTATTTATTATACTACATGTTGCTTCAAAGAATCTGGAATATAGAGCACGAGTTTTATGATACCTATATCTCTCTTTTTTTTAAGTTTGAAGTTTGACAGCCCCAGTCGACATTCACTTTCATAATATTGAAAAAAGTAGCCATGGTATTCCTCAAAATGGCACATTTTGTGATCCTCAGAAGAATGAAGAATCAAACGCATTTGAAAGGACATGAGGGTGAGTAAATGATAGCAGGTTTGTGATTTTTAGGTGAACTATCCCTTTAAGAATGAGTTAGGAAGCACAAAAAGAAAAAAATTTAAAGGGTGAAAGATGATGATGAAAAAAAACGTTGGGGCACTTTGAGGTTAGACATTATTACATCACAAGTAGGCAGTGTTCTGAACAGCTACACTTAACAAAGCTCATTTTTATTCTCTGCTCTTTCCTCTTCCCCTGGAGATTCTGTCTTGTAAACAATCAATTCGGTAGGGTTAGAATAAAGGGTGACTCATAATCAACAGATAAAGCAATAGGTATCTGTCGATACATTCAGCCGTGAGACAGTCTCTGGCACGGAGCAGCAGAGACAGGTCGCAGAGATTAGTGCTGACCTTTGCCACTTTGACATTCGACCATTTGACTTAATTAATAGCGAGCAGCTCCCCCGCATGCCATTCGTTATGTGTGTACTGTCGTCAGGCAGCTTAGCAGGTTAGTCTGACTGAGCTGTCAACAAGCCGGCTAGCACAGGAACAGGATCCGACAAGATAATCAGCATGAAGCTTAGCCGGCGAACCTGTAGGGAGGTGTGAGAGGAAGTGTCTCAAAGTGGCATTCATTACTTTGTCAAGAACTGAAACATCCAGGAATGCTACTGTCGTTCTTGAGATAACCATTGGTGAGAGGTATTAAATGATAAAAACAGATTATTTAAGATATTATCCCTCTGCTTGGGAATACAAAGAGAGAGAAATACCTCTGTAGAGCATTTTGAAGAAATAAATTGCAAACTAAACCAATGACTGAGACCAAATTATTGTCACATCAAGTTACAATGCTTCATTAGCTGGACTCATGCTGATAGACAGCTACTCTTAGCCTGTAGCTTTGCAATAGAAAACACACAAACAAGATCTTATGCATTAAAATCCTAATTTGGCATTTTTCGCAAAGCCCCTGCTGTTTCTATTGTGTGTTTTAAAAATATTGTTTGTCAGCAAGTAAAGCAGAAAGGAATTCTTACTGAATCAATATTTGATTGAGAGCAGAAGTCAAAGTAATCATACGATCTGTACCGTCTCGGTTATGTATGGTAACCCCGTTCCCTGAAGGAGGGAACGGAGACGTCACGTCGGATGACCGACGAATTGGGATCTCGCCTAGAGAGACCAATACACTTCGAGTGTAAACTAAACAAGCCAATGCACATTGGCATGCGATTATTGCATCCAGCTGCCACTGATCACAGCGTGAGTATAAGTAGGCAGCAGATGCAGCGCATATTCAGGTTTTCGCTG
>NW_015546102.1:2887348-2888025 GCF_001515605.1 Sinocyclocheilus anshuiensis | reverse complement strand
ACGTGGCGTCTCCGTCCCCTCCTTCAGGGAACGAGGGTTACCATACGTAACCGAGACAGTCCCTTTCAGTCGGTCACTCCCGACGTCACGTCGGATGACCGATGAATTAGGATCCCTAACAAAGGGCCACAGGTACTGCCCCTTCCAGTGTCCCGTATAAGCCACCTGCGCCCCTACTTTTTGCCGTAGGCCAGGGCTTACCACAAGAGGACCAGCTACTGCTGCTATGGCACTACCCAATCAGTAAGACTGGATAACACTGGGAAAACGTACCCGTTCCACTTGGGACAGGGACGTTGCGGAAGCTCCAACCTTCCTGAAGGAGGTTTCGGAAGCAAATACACATATGAACATTCCTTAGGTGCATATGGAAGATTGGAGGTAACTGTAACCCTCTTGGAATAGCAGAAGTCTGCCGGGGAAACACGGGCTCTGAGGCCATACCGTGGACTTTACACATATGGGATCCACCTATGTTTCTACATATGGAACCCAGCCCTCTACTGGTTCTCACGGATTAATCGAGAGAGGGCCTGGCGCCGGACACTCTGCCACGTCTGGCTGCCGAGGGGACGGAGGAGCTCAACAGGGTCTACTATATGGACTCTCTGGAGAGGTTTTAGCAAGCCGACCCGAAGCCGGGGCCACTCAGTGCTTCTACCCGTTTGAGGTGAAAA
>NW_015546102.1:2859507-2886713 GCF_001515605.1 Sinocyclocheilus anshuiensis | reverse complement strand
ACCTGAAAAAAAAAGAATTGATGTATGTTCTCCATCAGGCAGTTGGTTCTGAGATTGAACAGCAGCGTCCGAAGTTGGAGGACTTGCGCGGACTGGGCCGTGTGCTTTCTGAGGGTGGAGCTGCCAAGCTGGTGGAGCCCCGCCTCCTCCCAGTCAATAAACGCTGGGCGGAGCTGGATGTTAATTTCACTCAAGTGTGCCACAAAAGTGTAAGTGTGCTCTTGGTGGTAAAAAAAAGTCAATAGATGTTGGCTTAACATAATTATGTATTATATATATATATATATATATATATATACACACTGTATGGCTATTTATTAGCTGTTATGGTGAAAACCATACTTTACTTGAATTAAAATGGAAACTAAATAGATATGTAAGACCCACCGAACTGAGCCAGTTTGTGCACAAAAGTGGCTCAATTTTCCTGACTTCACTTGATATACTGCTTCATTTCCAGTAATAATTCCCTTCAAAACCCATTTGAACACCTCGTGAAAAACACTCTTGACGCAATTCAGAGATTTCATTAAAAAATAAATCACTTAAAAAGACATCGATACAGCAATGTAAATGAAAACTGATCTTAATCTAGTGCAATGAGATACGAATCACCAGCAAGCAAATCACGTTACAAAAATAAAATAAATAATCATATCAGCCTACAGCCAAGCTTTACAAGGGCTAGCTTGAGGTTAAAAAAACCATCTCTGAACCTTTGATTTCTGCATGCTTTTAACATTAAATCCATTCATCTTCAGTCTGTTCTTCACAAACATTAATAATAGGACACCTTTATTACCTGCTTTCATCAGATTGGACTCTAAACTTTACAGTGTACAATAAGCCAGCTCCATTTTAAATACGGTTCGATGCAGAAAAAATACATAAGTACGTAAGGCATCAAAGCAGAACACTGAATCAGTGGCATACAGTCCCAGAGTGTCCGTGAACCAACAAAAACCATTCAAAATAATCCACTGGAGATGAAAAAGCAACTCAGGCTAAATGAATGATTTTGAGCTCGAGATGTTCGAACCATAAAATGGATTCAAGTCGTCACTAAAGTTTGCTTGCATGACGTGCGGGCATCATGATGTCATCGCGTGCATAAGCGTCCAGACCGTTTCCTGTGTACACGGACAGCTCATCTGTGCTCCCGACACCGTTGCTGATCTCTGAAACCAGCACAAAACTCATTAGCCAGAGTTTCACGGGGCAGATTTCTCCACTAGGGGGCACTTTTTTCTGAATCACTAGCTGAATCATCTTAACATTATTTTAAAACATTTTGGTTGGCTTCAATCATATAATGTTTCACTGGAGCTGTAATAACTCCAGTAAACTCTAAGATATTACTAATATTGATATGAAATATTAATAATATTTGTGCATAATATTAGTAATATTTGTTACACTTATAAAAATGTTTGAAAGCAACACACACACATACATATATATATATATATATATATATATATATACACACTGTATGGCTATTTATTAGCTGTTATGGTGAAAACCATACTTTACTTGAATTAAAATGGAAACTAAATAGATATGTAAGACCCACCAAAAATTCTAAAATATTTTTTTTTAATTTTAAACACACCAAAAAAAAAAAAAAAACATGATTTTGTGGAATATGTATGCCAGTGTCCAGAATTCTGAGACCATAATGAAAATTGATGATTCTAATCATAATAAATGTATATATAAAATAATTCCAATTCTGCACTATTTCTAGAACATGATTATTAGGCTTTGAACAAACTTGTGGAGTTCTTGCAGCTTGAGTGCTGCTGTTGTTGCCACTCTGAAAGCCTGTAATTTCTCATGGTTTCAGAATGGCAAAACACTAAACATTTTCACTCAAATTATTATGCTGATTATATAAAAAAATCTAAAAGAGTAGGTAAGACTTTTGGATCCCACTGTATCTGCTTTGTGTGGAATCATTCCATGCAGAGGAACGTAAAGGATCTTCAGCATCTTCACATTGCCAGTGAACTCAGTCATAAACTTTTATCACTGGCTCCAAGTGACCAGACCACAGCAGTAATTGCTCTTGCCAGAACCGGCAACAAATCAGCAAGCAACCAGCAGCTGCTTCCAAGTCAATAATTTCTATTCAGGTCTAAATGAGCTTTTTCTTAACTTATCGGTATTCCTGTCCACCCAACCCTTCCCCACATCCTACTGGGGTCGATTGGCCAGTCGATCTCATGGGAAATCTGCACGTAATGGAGGGTTATGTAACATTTGCAGGACACCATGTCCATAAAGCATTATTTGATTCAGGTCTTTTGGAGCTTTCTCTAAATGCCAGTGGGTGGCAGGGGCAGACATATGATGGCAGGGAGCTGGAGACAGGGGCAGAACTGTTTGGGTTCAGCTCTTTCATCAAAGTCAAGCGACATACAGCCCTGGCATATTGACAGTATTATTATATGCATCTATGTGGTAAAAGATGACATTGTAAACTCAATTTACATTGCAATCACACTGATAAATAAAGTAATTAGTCCCACAGTCTAAAAAATGCTGGGTTAAATACAACCCAGTGCTGGGTTAAATAGGGACAAACCCAGCAATTGGGTTGTTTTGACCCAGCGGTTGGGTTACTACCCAGAAGGTTGGGTTAAACATTTAACCAAACCGCTGGATCAAAACAGCCCAACTGCTGGGTTTGTCCCTATTTAACCCAGCACTGGGTTGTATTTAACCCAGCATTTTTTAGAGTGTACAAGGCTAGACCACTCCACATTACAAAGATCATACCTGACTGAAAACTAATACTGCTGGTTCGTCTGGTCAGAGGAGAACTGGCCCCCCGACTGAGCCTGGTTTCTCCCAAGGTTTTTTCTCCAATCTGTCACCGCACTCTAAAAAATGCTGGGTTAAATACAACCCTGTGCTGGGTAAAATAGGGACAAACCCAGCAATTGGGTTGTTTTGACCCAGCGGTTGGGTTACTACCCAGAAGGTTGGGTTAAACATTTAACCAAACCGCTGGGTCAAAACAGCCCAATTGCTGGGTTTGTCCCTATTTTACCCAGCACAGGGTTGTATTTAACCCAGCATTTTTTAGAGTGCAAGAGACCACAAATTACAGTGATTTTTAAATGGGTAAAGAGTAGTCTTATAAAGGAATAGTTCACCCCAAATGAAAATTTGCTGAAAATTGACTCAGCCTCACGTCTTAATGATGGAATTGTTTATTATAAACATGCAGCTTTACATTACATTAACTGATGGACTGGAGTCATGTGGATTAGTTGTGGATTATTGTAATGCTTTTATCAGCTGTTTGAACTCTCATTCTGATGGCACCCATTCACTGCAGAGGATCCATTAGTGAACAAGGGATGTAATGCTAAATTTCCGCAAATCTGTTCTGATAAACAAACAAACAAACTCATCTACATCTTGAATGGCCTGAGGGCCAGTTTTCAGCAAATTTAATTTTTGGGTGAGCTACTCCTATAAAATGAGATTGTAGTGACAAGCAAGGCAATTTTCATATACCTTTGCCTAAATAAATTTCATTAACACATAACTACCATTACAAATTTAATTGGTAACATATTTTACAATAAGGTTCAATTGTAAATCTATGCAAATTATTTTGTGTATCTATTCTTAGTGGTTTCTGCTGAATTTCCCAATAGCCTAATATTCGAATGAGTGCTAATAATCAATGTTAAATATTCACACGGTGAATAAGGTTTATAAAGCTTTGTTCAGCTGTTGGGTGCCCAATGCACAAATGCACAGTCCTCCACAGGATCAGAAGTTTAAATTCTGTCAAGAGTTTAAATAGTGCTTGCACAACTATCGATATTTGTTAAAAAAATATATAAATAAATAAAATATCACTAACATAATAAGTGCCTTTAAAAGGTTAATATACTGTTTATTTCATTAGGCCTATCACTGGCCTAGTCCACAACAGTAGTCCAGTCCATTGAATATTTATTTGTTTTTGTACTGTGTACTATATTTTCAAGTGCTGGTTTATGCAAACATGCACTTAAGTCTTTGGATGCTGCATCACATCTTGCTGGATTTGCATCATGAGTTTGAAGTGTTTAAATCAAGACAACAACACAAGAATCATTCAGTTTCAGCTTTATCACATTTCATTGAATATAATTTAATGTAGTTTGAACTCTGTGGTGATTTATTTTCTTCATTACTTTGAATAGGCTATGTATTTGATTTCAGTACTCATAAATATGGTTTATAGCAGGTGTTGTTAACAGTGATTAACAACCATTACTAATGACCATTACTTGCTATAAACCATTAAAGTTCATTTGATTAGAGAGAATAACCACCCCGCTCTCCTTTTGTCAATCACTGTGTCACACCCCCCACCACACACAACACACTACACCAGTCATTTACGACTCTACACGACCCCCCTGCACACCCACAGCCCACCACAGCCCGGCAGGGGGGCAACTATACCGGATTCACGTGCTTTTATATACCATGGGGGGTCTGCACATGAAGCTGGTGGAATCTCGTACTGGTCAGCAGGTAAAGTACCACGGAGTTACAACAGAGAAACGTGTCAGTAATCCCGTGAGGAGAACAGGTACATTATTTTTTTTTTTTTGAATAGCCTACTTAATGTCTCCAGTTTAATGGAGTGACATATTAGGCCATACATACCAAGATCAATACCAATAACTTGCACACATGGTCTTATAGGATCATATTTAGCTATATGGTGGGTTCTTAGGAGTTTATTAAAACTTGAAAATGGAAAGTCAGTTTTTTTATAGTTTTATGATAAACATGTTTACCACATTTATTTAGCTCCTTTTTCGAATGCTATTTATGTATACTAGTTTTTATTATTTAGTCTTCAAACTTAAATTAACTATAGAAATACATAAAAAAGTGAATTATTACATTTAAAATTATGATGAACAAAGAATAAAATAAAAAAATATATATATTTGTTATTTGAATATGATTTATATTAATTTTTCAAAAAAGTTTGATGTTAAATATTCGTGCTTGGAAGTTCATATTTATAATTATAATAATTTATATCGTAATATTTTGTACATGCAAGCTAGTTTTGTTGTACATTAAAAATAATTGTTTAACTTAAATTTACTGCAAAATCAGACCATGCATCCCTTGCGTCCGCCATGTTTTCTCACTGACATGCCCCCAACTTGCACATTCGTGACTCAAAGAAAATCCAGAGTTTCCCCATTCATAATTACGACTTGTGATGCCATTCATATGTGTTCAACTCATAAATACACTTTTCTGGACATGATTTGCACCCATACTTACATGAGGAACAGCTTATTCAGTCCAATGAGATTTCACGCAATGCCATGAAAATATATGATTATGAAAAATATGATTTACATGGAATAGATTCCTTTTTCGGATGTTGTTTTATCGCATTGATCTCTTTCAGGCAAAATTGCTGCAATTCTTGCATGCACTGTATAAGTAATGCATTGTAATGCTAGTATAAAATGGCTGCAATAGCAATATGTTAAAATTAGATGATCAGTGAAGTGTTACATGTATTACTACTAATAATAAAAATTCCTATAAATAAATGAAAATTATTCTTCTAAGTGATATAATCCATTATCCTATTGGCACTGTCCACTTTATAAATGTAAACAATACACTGGACTGGTTTAAAGGATAATCATTTTCGAGATTGGTAAAAGAAAGGCTTTTTCTAATGACACTGTCATAATCAAACACTTCATGGGTTGTTGATAATAGAATATAGTGAGTATGTGTGAGGTAGAGGAACCGCAGCCAGCCACTCGGGGCCAAAAGCAACATGATCCCAGTGTAATGAGAATGTGTCAACAACCCGTCAGCCACGGTCCAACACACACGCAGACACACACGCACATACACACACGTAAAAAATACACACCCCATCGTGTGTGTCTCTCACGCTGGAGTGGACTTCCAATCAAGAGCTCATATGTTTTGCATGATTTCATGCACAGTCCCCCTGTCAGGCAGGGATTCGGCTGGAGTTGGCCTTGTCTGCTGCAATTCAAATGGCCAGTAAGACTGTTGACTGCTGAATGATGTGGAGATGTACTGTTGTGCTATCATGCATGCTGATTGCCACTGTCAGACGCTGACGGGGGCCTACTAGACACAATATGGAGATGAGAGATTTGCAAGATTATTGTGTCCTATTTGGCGAAAAGCCACTCAGTTCAGCATTACTGGATCAGATATAATACAAATGTTTACTATGTGTTTTTGCGTGCATTTTGATGCTGATCATGGGTGCCTCTTTGCTTCACACGGTTATATGCCGGACTTACACTTCCTCAAAAAATCTTTTATTCAATGCTTCATCAGAGGCCATAAAAACAAGAGCAAAAAAGTGTTTTTTGCACTTGTTTTTATGGCCTCTGACTGATGAAGCATTGAATAAAAGATTTTTTGAGGAGGTGTAAACCCGGCATATAACCGTGTGTGGATCTTAATTTCTGCTGGCTCTATTTTTTGGGGGGATCTACACACCGGACTAACTTGGTGATTTGATATTGGGCATCTGGCGCTGCTCCTCTTCTGTTACTTTGTACCTTTTTGCTTCAAAAATAAGTATTCATTTCTAGTTAACTACAGTATATCAACCCAGAAAGACACATGCTCGAAGCAGACCAGTCTCAGCAGATGCCACTCGCAGCACTCATAACTTGCAAATAATTTGCATGAGAGAGTAGCCAATTAGCATATTGGCGCGGGGGAGGGGCAGAGTGAAAGCGAGCCGCTCCCCTCTGACTGCTTGTAATCTTGACATGATGGGCCAATCCCGTGATCCGCTGCTGCGTGGGTGTGTGTTTGCATCTCGGGCCACTGGCGGGTTCAACCGTCTTGGGGAACCTTTATACTGTACTGCATATTATTAAACTGCTGACACCATTTAAATTTGATCAGTTGTCTACTTTTAGTCTAGGATGTGCTAAACTGCACTATTGGAGGAGAGTGCTGTAACTGTGAATACGGGTACGATTTACAGGCAATCCATTTCTCTTGTAGCACAATAAACGCTGAAGTTGGAAAAACTCGTTTTTAAAAATAGAAACTGATGTGTATTCACACTTAAAGATAACACACCAAATCAAACCTCTGAAAGGAGCTGGAGCCTGGTGAAGAATAAACATTCAGCATTGTATCGTATTATTGATTCAAACGATTTATGTTTCCTTAAACATAGCAAGTGAATAACAGGATAAATGCAGAAACACTCGCCATGACCAAAACCACTCAGGAGAGGCCTGTTTGCAAAACACCTGACTTGCAAAACATTCAGTGGAGATTCATGGCTGGATGCATAAAGTTGTAAGAGAGTAAAGGTTGTGAGTGAGCAGCATTATGCTTCCTTGACAGATACTTATCCCTTAATTCAGCTTGCCACCGATTAGCCTACTTGATAAAGAGTGATTATTGAAAGTCGAGGTGTATTGTTCACTGTACTAACTGATATCTTTAACCACAGGTATGATACAGAAGTGTAAAACACAGCAGCAGTATTTTGTAATGCACAGTTGGTGGGAAACCATGAATCTGAGGTATGTTGATGTATGTTAGAATCTGAAAGCTGAGTCTTTGTGAAAGGAACTCTGGTTCAAATGCATACTTAATAAATGTATTTAGAGAATTAAAATACAAAATACTTCTTAAGTAAATATATATAAGTTAATAAATATAATACATTTAAAAATGAATTTGAAAAATTATTTTTTATTGAGTTGTCTTGGCTGTATTTTCCCATTATATTAAGCATTGTCGAAAGTCAGTATATTGTTGTCTTAATCAACAGATTTCAGTATGTCAGGTAGCCAAAGAAACCTGAGCATAACAGTAATGAAGACTAGCATTATCAACCTAAAGGAGTGGCTCTGAAATATGTGAACTACTGCTGGACAAACCAACAGAGGGCAGTATGTAGTTGCAAAATGGGGTCAATCACTTCGGTGCCTTTGTCTAAGATAAAAGCAGGATGTGCTTCATTATTTATCAAATAAATTGTCATATCTGAAATGTGTTCTTTCAATTAAGTGATATATCTGGATTTAAGAAATCTGCTAGCATTTTTCTCTGACGCTATGATTTAATTTTCCAGTAATACACAATAGATGTCATGAAGTCTTTTCCAAATAGTAGGCCTACAGTGGAAATCTGTCCATTCTGTGAATGTGTTTTACTTGAGGCAAGGCTGAGAAACAAACAAATATAGCACAATATTTAATAACATTTATTGGTATATATGCTGATGGGCCCTTTATTAAAGTGATTTTGGACACTACTCTGATTCGACTCTGGCTCATATCGTACCTTTTTGGATTTAATATCCTCTTATGTTCATTCCACAAAAATGGCATGACAGATAGACATGTATGGACGGTTTTTGAGCATTTGCAAGGTGTTTTAGTTTCTTTAAATGCTCATATACAAGTAACAGATTGACACAGCAGCAGGATATACACGCAAATACCAGTAAGTATGTTTAATATGACATCTTTTTCATTTTTGCTTCATGTCTCAACAGCGAATGACTCAGTGAACTGAAGGGTTTGTGAGAAGCGGTGAAGTCATGCATACAGATGGCAGTGCCGGTATTGGTGGAAATTATGCTTCCTGAACTGTTGTAGCGGCGGTCCGGACTGAGCCACAGTCCAATAAGATGTCATGAAGACTAGACCGAGAGGAGCGCACATCAGATCTCCCTCAATTAATCCACTATTAGATGCCTGAGATTCATAGCTCACTGCCTTTGCTTACTGCGTTGGAGCTCAAATCTAATTAGACTCTCTCTCTTTCTCTTTCTCTCTCTCAGCTTCTCTTTCTCCATGTCCATCCCTCCTTAGATCGAAAGATAGACGGATCTTTCCTCACTGAGCCCTGTGGTTGGGTATTTTAGGTGTTCCTCCCTCCCTCTCTCTCCTCTCTTCTCTCTCAGTATCTTATCCTTACAGCCACATACTCACTCTCAGTCTGTCCCTCTCTCTCGCACTCCTGCTTTCTCTCCCTCCCACTCTCTCTCTCTCTGTAACTCCCTCGCTCCTCTCATCCTCCTGTGACTTAGTTTGCCGTGCGCAACAACTGGCAGACGTCTGTCCTGTTTTCCGGCGAGGTGACGAGCTTGTTCGGGAGGAGATCCTGCGCGTTTGGGCACATGGTCTTATGGCAGCGACGTTTCGGCGGCACAACAGCTCGAAGGAACGGAGGCACGGCATCTTCAGCCTTCCCCGTCGCTGCCGGCTCAAGGCAGCGGACGAATGGGCGGCTTTGTGCTCAGCGGGTGCCGCTCTGTAGAGATCTCTAGGGTAAGCCTGCTTCAGTGGAGTAAGGATTTGTGCCTGTTTTTTTTTTTCTGCCACTACTTTGCCTTTTGTTCCTTTTGTGACTCGTCACAATATCGTGGGGGAAAGAAAGATTTGTTGCCTTGGGTATTGTGTGAGCTGATTGTCACTGTGCTGCAGATTTGTGTAATCGCTCCACTATCAGGGCGGTGAATATTTTTCTGCTGGATTTGTCAACTGTGTTTGCCGTATTAACATATTCATGGGATTCCTGCTCCTTCAATTAAATGACTGTGTCAGTGAGCCTCTGTAATGATGTGTGAGTGGAATGAAGAGGAGCTTCACGAAAAAAAAATAACTTTTTTGTCCCTTCTGTCCACGTTTTGTCTTCTCTTTTCTTTCGTTTGTCCTCTCTTTGTCCACCTCTCGTCATGTTTCGTTGTTTTGTTGTTCTCAAAAGCCCCAGAATGGAGGGAAAAGTCACAAAAGGATTGGGACAGTCACACTCGAGCACCTGCTGCAGGAAAAGCTTCTGGAGATGAAGCAGAAGATCATGTATTTTTGCTATTGGCCAGAGGAAGATGTTGTACCATGGGAACCTGGCTATATGCATGCTTTGGGGGGCATGGGAGGGTGGTCTTTTAGCTTCGAAAGGGCTGTCCAAACAAGATAAGAAGGGAGTTTGTTTTTTGACAAGCCCGTTGTGCTGAACCAGGGGTTGTGCTGCTGTCACAGTGTCTCCAGTGTGTTTTTTCTCTACTACATGTCTTGTTTGGTGTGTGAATTCTGACTAAAATGTTGTAAGCATCAGTAGATGGGTGTGTCTGAGTGTTTCGAGTGTGTTAGATAGCCACGGTCCATGTTTACGCCATGTTTTTGAATGTGTTGTGTTGGCTTTACACTGTAATGGTGAATCACCACTGTTCAGTACTCAGTCTCTTAATATTTGCATTTAAATGCTTTTTTTTTTTCCAATGGCATGTGAGAAATGTTTCAAGAAAGCTGTTGTAAACACATTTCGCACATTTACATCCTCCCAGCACAGAGAATCTTTCGATTTTTTTTTTTATATGTTCATGCTAATTTGTGGTTCCATGCGATTGAGAACGTGTGTATGAATGAATTCCACAAGGCTGGAAAAATACATGTTCTGATGTCCATCTTTTTCCACTTCCATTTGGGAGCTGCTGCACCCCTCAGAAAATGAGAGCCATAATAACAGTCATTGTTCCCCGTTTCTGACAGCCATCATTGCATTCCCTTTTTTCCCCCAAACGATCTGTAATTTTCTTCCCGCTGCTAATGGATTTTCTGTATGACTCCTCTTCTCTCTCTCTCTCTCTCTCTCTCTCTCTTCCTTCCTCCCTCCCTGAATGTGTGTGATGAGCATGTAAGACTTTGAAGGTGACAGTGTTTGACTGTTAATGTGCTGTGCAATAGCGACGTTAAACCTGTGGAGAAGAGAATGTCAAGCCATGCTTTTGTTTAATTCCTTCCTCCTTTACATCGTTCCCAGATCTGGCCTGGATGTTTGCGAGTGCTTCCGCCCCCAGAGGCCGGGCTGGACCGAGGACAGGACGTGAGGTCCGTGAGCACCAGGTAAGATGATCCCCCTCACCATCTGTCTCTCCACATAACTAGTTAAACCCAGGAAGGGAAGCGTTTTACATGCAATATCCTCCCTCTCCTGCTACAAATGCAAAGTGTGTTCATTTCTGTCTGCAGATGCAACCTTTGACGGGGGCCTTGCCCTGTGGTAAAGGGCATCTTCAATCAATTCCCCTAGAGAGAAAACTCTGCTTTGGCCTATGCCACTTTGGATGGCTGAAAGTCAGGCGAAGCCCCCTTTTTCTAAGGCTCTCTTCGGTGACGGGTATTCTTGGGTGGATAATACGGCTCTCGTTGTTATTGCTTAAGAATACGCGTAGTTGAGGAGAGTCATTGTCGACTGTCTTCGGGGAGATAACCTTCACTGGTCCCAAAAACCTTCTGGCTTTGCACTGTGGCCATTTATGTAGCAACTAGATTTTCACTGTGGTTTGTTTGATTACTGGAACAGGAGATAGACAGCTCTTGCTCTCATTGGATTGTCTCCACCTACATTGGCAAAGCGTCGCTTTATGTACTGCTATCCAACGAGCGGCATTTTGCATTTCACACAATTTGTTTGTTTTGTTTTTTTTCATCTGAGTGTGCATGCAAGGGGTGGTTCATGTGGAACGGCGTTATTTTTGCTCTCTTCGGGGAGTGTTTTAGTGTACAAATGCCTGCTTGCTGGCTGAAAGGAATGCATTTACTGCTCTTTATTGTTAGTCCTGAGCACCAGCGGGAGCCCCGGACTGCATGGGGTGTTCACACAGACTGATTTTGAGATGGCATTAGGCGTACAGTTTTCACTATTCAGCTGACAGCGATGGGAGGCAAAATGTCGACGGAATCTAAGAGGCTTTGCTATGAAAGGGGAGGGACTTCAAGTCTAATTACGAAACGCAGCTAAGCAGAAGCAGCATAATTGATTACATGAACGTATCTACTGGGCTCACAGCATCAGCTGTTTCCTTCTGATTGTAGCACAGTTTCTCGGGACAAAAACTGATTGAATATCTTTTTTTTCTCCTAGATAAAGACACACGTTCACATAATGTTCTTTTCCAAACCACTAATTACTTTTTAATGATGCGCTCAAATGTCTGAGTTAGCTTGTGCTGGTGAAAGCCAATGAGACCTGTGGCATATAAAGATGGTCAGTGTTTTAAAAGCAGTCATATCTTTCTCTCAGCTCTTATCTTAGGAGTATGTTGTTTGTATAATATTTAACCAAACTATTTTCATATAACTGAATGCAATTAAGATTAGCTTGAAATCTATTTTTAATGCCTTGTTTTTATAAACTTAAGATTTTACTGAATGACTGGCAATTTTAGATGAAAAAAAAACTTTTTTTATTATTTATAAATAATGTTTGTGTGGGTTACCATTTAATTGTTATACAGAACTGTTAAGAAATTGTAAATGCATAGCTTACTTTCATTCTCTGCTTTTTAAAAAAGGCCTGGAAGACATAGAGGCAAAATGCAAATTGGCTGCTACTCTGTTTTAGTCACATTAACCACAGAGCTTGTGAAAATAACTAGAGGCTTATTAGAAATGCTCATGAAAAGACCCCATCACCAGAAACAAAGCATTACTTATATTATTATGTAATCTAGTGATATAATGCTGATATTATACATATCACAAGGTTATATCAAGGAATATTATATTATATTATTCTTTAATTTATTGCTGTCATTCATTTATTGTAATGTCATTCTTTGTTACTGATGCACATTCAATGTTTTTTTTTTTTCACTGTAATTGTATTCAAAACTAGTATTTGTTTAATTATTTACTCGACACTGAATGTGCCTTTATCATTAAGTCATGGCAAATGTTGTATCCAATGACAGTTTGAAGCCCTAAATAAACTCTCTATAAAAAAGTCCGGAACATTGTTATGAATTTGTCATGACTTGAGTGAGTTTACTCTGCCTTCCCCTTGTTTCCTCTCTCTGTGTTAATAGCTTTCATACACCTGTATCCGTGCAGGTGCTTTCCTCTTTATGATTACCTCTCCCACCCACCGAGCTAATTTCAGCTTTGGAAAAAAAAGAGAGAGAGAGAGAGAAAAAACACTAAATAACCCATGGAAATTTCACTAGTTTACTAAATAACGACTTCATTTGGCACGCTCTTTCTCTCGCTCTTGTGCAGACAGCCACATTAGTGGAGGTGTTTAACTATTGTGTAGCAGGGAAGCATTTCAAATCCATTTGAACTTTATTCAGCTTTAAGACGTTTATCATGATGCATTCCCCTCTTGGGCTGCTATCAACAACAGGCAGATACCCTATGTCTCACTATAATGACACTTTAAAACTAATCTATTTTTGGGTGTTTGTGACACATACCCTTAGTGCGAAACCTGGATCAAGCGCTCCATTTCACCAGTGTTTTGGGGAGAAGAGATTGTGCTCTGGGGAAAGAAAACCTGTTAAAATGCAACTCTTTGATCAAAATGCGTCTTACAACTGTTCTGTATTTTTACAAGATGCATTGCCCACTTGATACTTGTGCTGGCAAATGCTGGTTTGCTTTAAAGCAGTTGACAGAAATAAGCTGACAGATTCTTGTATGCCAACTGCTACCCAGAATGCTGTGTAGGCAAACGTGATCTAGACTAGACATTAGCACACACTCCAAAGACTCTGCATACTTGGCTGAGCTCGAAGCTGCGCTATCAGCTCACCCATATGATATGAGAATGCTGTTCATGTGTGCATGTGAGCGGGCGCTCTGTGTTTTTATCCCTTACGGAGGCAGAGATGTTGGATACCTTAAAAACTTGGGCGGTTCCACCCCCAAAGCTCTTTTCAAGAGACCCTCGGCTTTTAGCTACGTATCAGAGGCCAGTCGTAGTTCTATTTAAAGGGCCAAAAAGAGGCAAAAGTATCTGAAGTTGAAGATGGAGAAACTAGGGTCTTGCGATTGTTTGCTCAAGGCTATTAGAGCAACGAATGCATTGTGGCGACTGAAAGCTCTCAGTGAGGCCGTCGCAGGCCTCATGGTAAAGTGGCTGCCCTTAAAACATTTGAATACTCTGAAAGGGCCACGAAATTGTGTTTTGCCCATCTCTATCTCTCTGTCTCGGCCTTGCTCGCTCTCCCTTCCCCCTCCATCTCCACTCTCGTATAAGCTCTGACCTTTTGATACATAATAATCTCCTGGGGGCTGCACGCAGAGCATTTGTTTACTCCATCATCAGGACCACCTTCAGACAAGACCCCCCTCCTCCCGCAGCCCTTCTCTTCCCTCTCCATGCAGGTCATATCTTTAATTATTCTGTGATAATTAGTCCAGCAGGGCATTTTCATCTGCATTGATATATGTGCAGTTCAGGGTAGGACGCTCGCTTTGTGAGTTTAAGAGCGCGCGGAGGTGATCGGTATGCACGCCATCTGCCCTCCAATTGTCTTCGACAATTTCGCTGCGGAATAAATGGAGGCCTATCGGCACAAAACAAAATAAGCAAATCAATTATCTGCGCCACTGCAGCTCTTTTACCGAGCACTACGCATTTCGCATGTAGCGTGGGCTCTCCGTGAGAAACAATCTGTCGGGTCCTCGCTTAACTGACGCGAGATCGACTCGAATGTTTTTTTAATACAACTCAACATTTGCTCTTTGGATGTTCATGCACTTATTTGCTAATTAAATATAGCCACGTGTCCTGTCGTCGCAGTTGATTTAACCGCGTCTTGTCAGGGCGTATCGCAATCGAGGCATCGGAAGGAATCAACAGCTCTTTCAGAGGTAGATTTTAAGCATTCTGTGCCTGATAAGTCAAAGTGCGAAAATAAAACCGACTCAGAGAGGCAGTTCACTCAGCCAGCTTTGTTTCATCCTCGGGAAGATTGACACCAATGGGAATTCCAGATCAACGGTTGCCAGTTTTGTGTGCTTAGAGCTGACACATTGACACACATAGCAGTGCATCTCTCTGTTAAACAAATGGCTCGTTGAGCCGCGGCTGACTCCGAGATCAAATAAAAGCTTGCTTAAATCCTCTCAAGGAGGAAACTCTGTTTCTGTCAGCAAGATGAGCGAATGTTGTATTCGGTACTAATCAACTTTCACACTTCAAGCTCGCTTCAAGAGCTAAGCATGCAGCCGATCCATCGCCCTGAAACCCACAAGAGCACGCGTGTTGCTATCACAATGTTTTCGGGATGGGCCCCGGCCAGATGTTGTGGGTCCAGATGCGCACGTCTTGCTCTTTTCTCACTTGTGCTTTATCACTCTGACTGCCGGTGAAGAAAGTTTCGCAGATTGCTGTCGAACAGAACGCTACGGCTTGGCTTGTGCGTAGATCAGTTTTCATGATACATCTAACTCTCACAGGATTGGCCAGAACCCTGCCGAGAGAGTCTGTGCTGCTACAGCCATCTGGCATGCGTTGGGTCAGCAATGCCTCCCTGCCCTCTGTTTTGGCCTCTATCTCAATCCTGCCCAGAGTTGTTTAACATATATTTACTGTCTGCTTGCCAAATGCTCATCTTCATCATTTTTTTCCCTGTGCTATATAACAGGTTAGGACTGCTGGTTGTGCTTGGAAGACTGCATGGTTTGAATTAGTTAGCCAATTTAGCTAATTAGTCATTTATCTGATGTTTCTATCCACTGCGATGAACAGTGTGCTTAGTGCTATGACAATCCCACTGGAGCAGGCAGGGGTTAAGTGCTTTCCTCAAAGGTGCAATGGTGATTTTTCATGGTGTCTAAGGGTTTCAGGATATGAACAGTCACAGCTGGATGAAAGTGTCTGCTAAACGAACAAATGTAAAAGTACAAATAGCAAAGCTTTGAGTTTAAAGTTTTGAGTTTGAGTTTAGTTTTGAATTTCTCAGTAGTAATGTGGTAGCATCGCTAGTTTTTAAACCATTTAGCTTTTCTGGCTGTATTGTGTATTTTCTTTCCTCATTGGTAAAAAGTGGTACAAAGTACATAAATGTATACTTGAGTTCAAGTACAAGTATTAAATAATAGTCTTGTAAAAGTACTAGTTTGAAATTTTACTTGAGCTGTAGTACAAAAGTCCAACATCCGTGAATGAATCAGTCTTTTGAGTCAATTCCTTTAAGTGAGGTGGCCAAGCATGTTAGCAGAATCATCTAAAAAAGTTTACGATTCAGTCTGAATTAAGTCTAAACACACTGAATCAGCGGTTTGTAAATTAGTTACGTTGCAGCAGTTTGTTACTTAATAATAACCTTTTAAAGAACAAAATATTATCAAAATGATCAACAGTACCCAAAAACGTTAAAAAGTACCACAGCATTTCCATGTCTGTTGTGTTGTTTGTTGTTTTATTGTTGATGTTTCTGATGTATCTTGGCATACTTCGTAAACAACATTCAGTAGTAATCATTCGGTGTTGATGTTCAGTGGAGTGAGTCCAATTACAGCTGACTATTTTTAATATTTAATTTTTATAAAAGAAAATAAGAATAGCTTAAATGTACAAAGGTAAATGTAGTGTAACTACCTTTCTCAAAACCAGGGTTTCTTGGTTCTCTGGCGATCCCCTAGGAGTTTGCGAGTTGATGTAAATCTAATAATTAAATCATAAAAATGCATGTTTGAAAGTTTAAATAAAGGATTTAAAAATAAAATCTGTTACAATAAATAACATTTGTTTACCTGCATGTCTTGTGACCATTAACCCAGCTAACAAAAATAAGTTCTAAGAACATTTGCTAACATACCTAAGTTATGAAAACGTTATTTATGAATGTTCTCTGAAAGTTCAAAATGTCAAGTTTTTTAAATGTTTCTAAAACAAGTAGTGACATTTAAAAATTGTTATATGAATGTCCAACTAAAACGTGAGAAAAAAAGTTCCATAAACTATGTAAAAATAATGCTTTTGTGCTAACATTTTGAGAACATTATTGAAGACCAGAAAGCTCTGAATGAACATTCTATTCATGTTTCTGGAAGAATGTTTATTCATAACTTTGAAAGAACCTTGCCAGATGTTCTAAGAAAGTTCCCTGTTAGCTGGGTACCAAAAATGGAGAACAAGTGGACATGCAAATGTGTTCTTAAATGATTGAAATATTACCTTAAAGCTCAGGGACTCAAGTAAACATTTTAGGTCAAAAGGGGTTCACAAAAAAGTTTGGGCATACATTTGCAAAAGAAATCAGTATTTTTTTTTCTGTAAATTAATTGTTTACTTAGCTAGCTTGCCCAAGCACTGAGATATAAGCTCACAACCTTTCAATTACTAGCACAGAACTTTAACCATTAAGCAGCACCGTATGCTACACAAAGGTGCGTCACAGCAGTTAATTAATTTTTCTGTTATATCCTTTATAATGGAATATACCATGTTGCTTGTTGTCACATGTACTTAAGCTGTTCCTCCAGCACTTGCTGACGGAAACCTGCGAGACCTCCAGTGAGTACAGGGATGAAGTGGAGAGGACTGCAAGGGCTGACGCTTTTCTTGTTAAAGTAACCCAAAGGTCAGCCACAACCTGATCCTTCCAATCCAGGTAGAGCTGCCGGCAAAGCTGTCCAACACCTCGCTTTTTCTCAGTGCCTCCAAATCCTTGACTGGCTGTCAAAACAGCCCTGAGCAGAATCAGAGGTGTAGTTGACCGCCTCTCGTCTGCGCTTTGCAAACCATCCCTTCAAGTCGCCTCTAATCCTCTGCTAGCCCAGCTGGCCGCGGTGCCTTTAATCCCGATGCTTTCTGACAGAACTGAGCCCAGGCCTGAAGTTTAGGCTCTGCTTGCTTGGGAGAAATAAGGTGATGGTGAGAAGCGTTTCAGAGCTCAGCCAAACAGAGCCGAGTCTGGATGCATCCGATGACAAACAGACACGGCCCGGATCTGCCTTATGGCTGATGGTTAGTGAGCCTGAACCTGCTCTGTTATCATTCAACACACTTTTCTCTGCAGTCTTCCATCAGTGTCAGATGGAGGAAAGCAGAGATGACAACAAATAGTAGCTTCTAACCTCTGATGTTTAAAGAGATAGGACTGGTTAAAAATAGTGTGTTTGAAAACAGGCTCTCAAGTTAAGAAAAAGGTTGTTATTTGCTTTCAGCAGGTCTCCTTTTTAGGTGCCAATTTCATATGCTGCAAAGAATCATGTTTTCTCTCACTCTCTCTCTGTAGTTTTCCAATAAAAATACCTAAACATTATTAAAACATGATAAAGGGGAACTACACTACTGTTCAAAAAATGTTTTTTTTTTTAATTAATACTTTTGTTCAGCAAGGATACAAGTAATGACTTTTATAATGTTAAAAATTGTTTATATTTCAAATAATTGCTTTTCTTTATTCAACTTAACTTTCCATTCATCAAAGAATCCTGGAAAAAAAAGTTTTATGGTTTCCACAAAAAAAAAAAAAAAAGATATTGATGGAATGATGCTGAAAAATTCAGCTTTACCATCACAGTAAATAAATTACATGTTAAAATAGAAAATATTTTAAGTTATAAAAATATTTGATCAAATAAATGTAACACGACAAGCATATGGGATTTCTTTCAAAAATCTTAACAACCCCAAACTTTTGAACAGTAATGTATTTTTAATGGAAAACAAGAGAGAAATCCTTATTCAAAAGTTTTTTTTATTTATTTTTTTTGCAGTGTTTCATAAAATCCCTATATTTCATGAGATGTTGCGTTGTAATTTTGCATATTGTCTTTGCTGGGATTTCTGTGCTCAGTTTCGGTAAATTCTGTGTCGTGAAGTGTGAGGTGACCGACTGGCTCTCTTCTCAGGCCTCTGTTTTTGAATGACGTTCTTTTTCATGTCTCCACCAAAGATGTGCTGCTAGATTCAGACCTCTGTGGAACACTAAAGGGAAAATGAAAGAGTGTTAATGTTTAATGCTCCACCAACAACAGAGAATAGGAAGTTAATATAAAATGTCATGCATTTTGAACCTCGACATTTGATTCGATCTGAATTTTCACAGACCTGTCATTTATATGAATTACTGTATCAATTAATTGGAATGACTGGGAAGCTGTGTGGTTCCTCCTGGAACAATATTGCAGTATATTTCTCTGTTGTTTCATCATATCAGAAATAGTTATGGTTTCCAATATTCTTTTTGTTCTGGATCTCTGCCAAGTTCTACACAGGCAGTGTTGCCAGACGGCAGGCAGTTTCAATCCAGAATGCTAAGACCTACTGTGGTTGGCAGAGAAGAAAAACATTCGGAGCTTGACATTTGTTAATGCTTTGTCCTAATCCATGGAAGACATAAATGTAGAACAAAGAAAGTGAATAAAAATGAATAGGAAGAACGCGGAAACTGTTGAGTGTGCAGTTGAAGAGAAAGAAAGAAAAACACTTACACTGAAAGTCATGGCAAAAGAAGTCCAGGCTGAAAACTGATGAAAGAGCTGTAATTTTCCATGCATGCTGCAAATAGGACATTTCCTTGTGTTACTCTTTTCAGAGACATCAAATGTTCTGTGTCACAAACATTATTTACGGAGGTTTTCTGAGAAGCCTAACAAGAAAAAGAAAAAAACTAAAGGAAAGTGGAAAAAAGGGAAAGTGAACCGAGGTCTGTTTTCTCTCTTCCCTGTTGCTGATACTGTCACAGGAGGCAGCCTGTTAAATGCAGGAAACCGTTTGGTGTGTTTCTCTCTCTCTGACTGTCACACAACGCTGTTTGTCGTTCCCTTTTGAACCGTTGCCTGCTGGATCAAAGCATGCATGAAAGTGTGCAGGTTAGTTAAAACCAGAGATGTGTTGAACCACGTACCATATTCACGCACACAGAGCTCAGTCACTAAGGATAGCTCCACTCTGATGATAAAGCAATGTGCTTGTGTAAAAGGTATGTGAGACTGCAAATGAAAGAGACCTATTGATGCTGAAGAAATCACAGGTATTTTTTGAACCCACAAAAAGTAGAAAAACAAATCTTAAATGTTATTATAACTGCCAGATTAATTGGTTGCTATTTGGCCATTTTGAGAGCATCTGTAAAATGATGTCTGCTTGGCTGTGATTTTATCATGTAATACTTCCTAAATCCACTGACAGTCTTGCCGATGAATAAATAGACATTAAAACAAATTTACATTTTGTGTTTTAGTGAATTTTTAATATTTTGTAAAATAAATGAAGTAATTCATTTTAATTATTTTGCTATCATTGCATTTTATATACACGAACATTCAGAAGTTTGGGGTTGGGGCAATTATTGTCACTAAAGCTGCATTGATTTGATCAAAAATACAGTAAAACAGTAATAATGTTAAATATTTTTAATAGTGAGTGCAAAGTTGAATTTTCAGCAGCCATTATTCAAGTCTTCAGTGTCGCATGATCCTTCAGAAATCATTCTAATATGCTGATTTGCTGCTCAAGATATATTTCTTCTTATTATCAATGTTGAAAACAGTTGTGCTGCTTAAGATTTTTGTGGAAACTGTGACACAATTATTGGATGAATAAGAACATTTAAAATGTATTTAAAATATAAATCAACAGTATAAATGGCTTTACCGTCACTTTTGATCAGTTTAATGCATCTTTGCTGAACTAAAAAAAAAAAAAAAAAAAAAAAAAACGTACTGACCCCAAGCTTTTGAATGGTAGTGTAACCTATATATAAAAATAATTGTGCATGTTGTCGAATATATTATATACATAATATAATAAAATATATGCAAAGCAATTTAATGTTAGCAAAATAATTAGAATACTTATTTTAAATATAAAATATATATTACATTTTAAACACAATTATTTGACACAAAATGTGCAATTTAATGTTTTTCTGTTTTGTTTTGGTTTGGTTTTATCATTTGTCATCCTAACATCAGTATCTGTATAAACTACCCATATCAAAGTCCTTTTTGTTCAGTATTGAATTTCTGATAATCTACATGCAACCTCTTCAAAAATGTTTAAAGGCCTTTAAATATATAGCCGGCTGTTTAGTTTTACAGCAGGGCAGTGAAATATCCCAGTGTACTGACAGCAGCTCCGTTCACAAACGACTAATCAAGCCGCCTTCCTTCGCTTTGAAAATGAATGGACACTTATCTGATGTCAGGTTTGTTACTGCCCAAGGACTGAGATCATTTCTCTTTCAGCACACAAACGCTGGGTGACGAGAATCAATCAAATGCTGATTCACAGAATTGGCCAACACGGAGGAGAGGAAAAATTCACGGGAGCCAAGTGTGTCTGTCATCTGTTGCCAGAGTCTGTATGCGTGATGACAATGCTGTGCTGGATTCTGGTCCAGAACACTGGGTCTGTACTACTACAGCTGCTTGATCATAATGATATTCTGACCCCTGCTGATTCTAGAGGATCCACAATCCCTCTGATCAGTAAATTGCCTCGGGCTTATCAGCTCTCAGCATGAGGAGGCTGCTGTCCTGAACATAAATATTAGATTTGAAAAATATAGGGCGAATATGAATCTAAGGGAGAGCAAATAGAAAATACTGTTTGGGACGTTGTTTTTGTTTTTGTGATTATCTCTGTGTTGTTATTTGTATTATCACATCTAAATATTTAAATGAAAGATGTGTACCACATTCAAAGTGCGCTAAACTCTGCATTACTGTGATTATAATGAGTGGCAAAAATAATTGTCTTGTGGAAACGACTAACACTGTGTTGAATGATTATAATGAGTGACAAAAATAATTGTCTTGCCATAAAGCACAACATTGCGTTGAAGGCTAAGTAGACTGCAAAAACACTTGAGGTGCAAACACGCAACACTCATGCACACACCCGGAGGCACACACACACACACACACACACCACTGAGAAGCTCAGCTCAGCTCCAGAGTTGCAGATTTGAAAAATAAAGCTCCTCAGCAGTCGGCAGGTGTTTGAACATCAAGCCCTGCTCACGTTTGGCCTGCTGTGTTGGGTTGGAGAGAAACCCGCTCTGACTGCAAAGACGAGAGATGCAAGCAGGCAGGAGGAATAAACACTAGTGAATGGAAGGTGAAGTGACCTATTTCTGCATGCGATGGCAGAGGTGTCTACATAAAAACAGCAAAACAAAGCTTCTTGTCTTAAGGCTAAATGGAATTACAAGTCTGATAAGATGCGCTGTATGTTCATTCTTTCATTCCGTCTCGTGTACTACAGCACAATATTACGATGAAAACACATCTGTTGGAAATATTTGTTTTTATAATAAAGTAGAACTCTGTAAATGGCTTTGTGTGATGATTTATGTACTCTGACATTGTTTAGACACATCGTCAGCTCAAGTTTGCACTGATTTAAATGAAACAAAAAGGAGAAAATGTGTGAAATTATTTGCTTAACATGAGGTGGATCTTAGATAAATCTCACCAACATTTTAATAAAATTTTTGATTACCAACATTTCCATATTTGAATTTCTATGGCTGTTAAAGCTAAAATCTATAACAATAACAAATGTAACTAGTTTTTAACAAAATAACATTATACCTCACTAAATAAAGGTTCTTTATTGGCATCTATATGGTTCCATGAAGAGCTTTTAACATCCATGGAACCTCTCCATTCCACAAATTCTTTATAGTGGGAAAATGTTCTTTAGTTTATTAAAATGTTCACACAAAGAAAACTGTTCACTAAAAGGAATTATTTGGAGAACTCAAAGTGTTTCTTTAATGGTATTGCTGTGAAAACCCCCTACTGGAACCATTCTTTTTAAGTGTGTTGAATATTGCATAATACCACAGCTCAGAGATATGGTAACTTGGAGTCATCAGACTTTGAACCTCAGGTTTACAGAAGAAAGAAAGAGGGGGAGGAGCCAGTGACATAGTTTTGATAAGCCACTCCCCTCACAGTGAGACTGGCTCAAAACATTTAACCCTACATTCCACTCTGGAGCCAAGAGTTTTTCATCTTTGAGTGCTCTGACACCATAAGGTATTTTGAAATATGTAATTTGACCCAAGTCATATCAATGCGCAGTAAAATTATATGAATTTACCAATTATGACAACAATATTCAGATTAGATCTGAAAAATGTCAGTATCATAATATGAAATAGAAGAGTGTGTATCATGTACAGTTTAAAATAATTATATAGACACTGGACTGTATATTTAAATGTGTATGTAAGCTTTATGATTATTCATAACATGAATAACATTCATGACGTGAATTAACATTCACACTTAAACAATTAATTTCAAACTAATATAAAAATCATATGAATTCATGAGATTAATGACATATATCAAGCGTAGCGTTAGTTCTGGCAGGTCACGTTAGTCAAGCTCGCATCAGCTGATCCCCATCTACCTATGGGACTACGACACCTATCTAAGCATTCATATATAAGGTCCCTCAGTATTATCAGAAGTTTTTGCATTGCTCAATAGCTAATTACCCTCCTCCATCCCCAACTCCTCCTCTGTCAGTCGGGATTCAGCCTTCTGATTCTCCTTGAATCAGACTAATTCTAAAATGTCTACATAAAATGATTGAACTTTAACAATATCTGCAATACATTTATGTTAGTTCTGTTCTGTTTACCCTGGGGGGTTATTGCTGCTCTCCCTGCTCTCATCCATGCTAGGCTGCATGGAGGCGCAGGGAGTTCTTGCCCAGAACAGAACCATACCGCCAATCCAAACTGTATGCTAATTGTCAATCATCTTTGACGATAGTGGTCCTGACAGAAATATGTGACCCTGAACCACAAAACCAGTCATTAGTAGCACGGGTATATTTGTAGCAATAGCCAACAAGACATTGTATGGGTCAAAATTACCAATTTTTCTTTAATGCCGAAAATCATTAGAATATTAAATAAAGATCACGTTCCTTGAAGATATCTTGTACATTTCCTACCAAAAATATATCAAAACTTAATTTTTGATTAGTAATATGCATTGCTAAGTACTTAATTTGAACAACTTTAAAGGAGATTTTCTTAATATTTTGACATTTTTGGACCCTCAGATTCCAGATTTTCAAATAGTTGTATCTCGGCCAAATATTGCCCCATCCTAACAAACCATTCATTAATGGAAAGCTTATTTACTCAGCTTGATGTATGTATTCAGCTTGATGTATAAAATGTATAAAATAGTTTTAAAATATTGATCCTTATGACTGGTTTGGTGGTCCAGGGTCACATATGTATAAATGGAAATATTAAAATATGTAAATTATTCATGTAAACCATTTAATTTTTATACATAAACTGTATAGATCGATAGATCGATAGATAGATAGATAGACAGATAGATAGATAGATTTATACAATTAGATATTGTATGTATTTAATTAAATATTGAAAACAGGGGTTATAAAATCAACACGTGCACGTGCAGCCAAGCCTTATACCCTCCATGTAAACTTTGACCCTCTGAATTTCGTCTGTTTTCGGAATCTACCATTTCACCTAACTACTTACATGTTGGCCATTCGTGTCAATTTAAAAATAAATGAATAGGGTGAAAAGAGACAGAAGATGTGAGCACAGGTGGTTTAAGAATAGCACTTTATCATGTCTGCGTCAATACAAAGTTCACAGCTGCTGCTGAGGTGAGTTGTGATAGGTGACGCAATGGACTAGTCGCGTGTTTTTAGAGCGCGTGCTTAGATCTGCTGGAGTCGAGCGCTCTCGCGTCTCTATAACGGAGGAGAGATCGGATCACAATACTGCAGATCGGACATAATGGCTACAATGCTGAGCAAAGAATTGCCGGATATCGAGGTAAAGCGGCATGCATAGTGTATCTGAGCTTTGTATATTTCGTTCGGTAAGACGTTTTTACACGCTCATCTGTTGCTAGACTTTTTTGGGCACGTGTCCATGTTTAAAGTCAGGTAAGATGATTTGTGTGGGAGACTGCGAGAGACAACTTTGAAAGTTGCACTGTTGTGCATAACACAGACACATCGAAAGAAGAAAAATAGGCGAACAAATTAAAATAATGCTTGATTTTAATAAAACAAAAATCTGAACTTTAATATTATACTTGTTCAGTATATTTGATTTCAACCTCATTTTAATTGTTTATTGCACAGCATTAAGATATTTATGATGATGATGATGATGATTATATTATTATGAATTATGATTTAGCACTAAATGTTGGTCCATTTACAGTTTTCATAAGATAATTTTCTTCTCCAGTCTTTAATATTTACACTTGAATGACAGTTAAAATCCTTCTGAATGTTTTAAAAGGTGGAGATGAATAAAAGGTTAAATGAATACGATTTTTTTTTTTTTAACATGGCCTTGTGAGCTGCTAGGAAGAAATTTCAGGACCTTGGACAGGGACTGTTCAGCAACTCTCAGTAGCTGTTCAACAATGATGAAGCCATAATTAGCAGCTTAATGGAAATGTACAGTTCCAATTTAAGGATCATTTCCTCCAGATAAACAAGTGTACAGTCACATATGTTCCACAATTTCATCTGATGTACAATGCACTTTGGAGACAACAGGCCCATTGATTTGTGAGCAGTGCATGATTGATGGCCTACTCTTTTTTTTTTCTTTTTAGATTTCAAAGCAGTAAACGTTACTTTTAAATAATGTTTTGTTTCTATCAAGTGCATTTAAGCAAGCAGGTTGCTAATTTAGAGGTTAAATTAGTCTTGAAAAACAGAGGCATTAAATGTTTTTTAAAGAATTAATGTCCCCGAATTAAAATCAATTAACCTAATCAAAACATAAGAAGGCATAATCGTTGTCATTTTGTTCCTTTTGAAACGGTGTTTCAATTCAGGCCTGTTCTTAACTTTAGTGTCTCTATATTCCCAGTATTAGTTCCTGCTGTCCGTAGCGTTTGCCATGTTTGATCTAGCATTAGCACATCTGATTTACATGAATCTTATCTATTAGTGGCAAGCCTAAGAGAAACGGTCTTCTTTATGATGTCTTGGTATGCACAGCACACACCGGATGACATCTCTGCTCAGGTGAGATAAAGCTTTCTCTTTTAATTTGAGCAGATATGGGCATTGACTTTCATAGAGCAAATAGAACTGTTACTGACGACTCTCATTAGCATTTCTATTCATGAGTGTTATGACTATGGCAACGTGACCTTGGCGTGCAGAGTGCACTTAAAACGTGCTCTAAACGACTCCTGTCTGCCACTGAAAATACCTCACTAAATGTCATAATAATGGCTGTCCGTGGGGCAATTAAATTGGCCATTCATTTTGGCAGTGCTGTCAGACGTCTCATTTTAATATCCTGCTTTTCCGAGAGCACTAAATGTGTGCCTTTGTGTGTTCTCACGGATTCATAAAAAAATCCTCCGGGATGGCCATCAGTGTTCGTTAAAAACCAGATTAATGTGGCCGCTTACACAAAGGGCTACGGCTTTTAATGGAAGGCCCCGAACCCCAACAATGACCACTTCCTGATAGCGAGTCAAGTACCGTGATAGAAAATTGTCGACTTAAAAGCCAAAATTGCAATATGAACGTTATGAAAGCCCCATTAGCTGACAGACATCCATATCATGGATGTCAAAGTCAGATGCTGTACCTGCTGGAGCTTTTATCCATGCCATAAAAAAAGCAGTGCTTTTCGCGTTCAGGAGGAAACTTGGGAACATTTATAATCCAGTAATGGTCTGCGATTACATGCGGTGCTTACCAAGACATTGGCCTGATGACATATGCTACTGATGTAAGTGCTTACATAAATGGTTACATAGTGATTGCACAAGGTAGATACACTGCTCTCCGTCAGTGAGCAAAAGTGTGTACTTGTTTAAAACAGATTAGTTAGGAAGGAGGAGCTTTTTTTCTTTTTGAACAACTGCATTTAGTGTGTTTACTAAGGCTGATACATAAACAGATCTGAGATGAGAGTCAAATTAAATGAGAATCAAATACTTGAGTAATATTCATTTTTTAGATCTAAAGATACCAGAATTTAACAAAACAATTTGGCAAGACTTTAGTATAGGGACCAATTCTCAGTTTCTTATTAGCATGCCTATTATTAACATATTGTTGTTTATTAGTACTTATAAAGCACATATTCTGCATGACCATATTCTACATCCCTAATCCTACCCAATACCTACATTTAGGTATTAATAACTATTAATAAACAGCAGATTAGGAGTTTATTGTGGCAAAATTCATAGTTAAGGGTTTGTTAATAGCGAGAATTGGACCTTAAAATAAAGTGACGAACAATTTTAATCATTTTATGATGCAAATTAAATTAAAATAAGATAGATGTTTTCAGATTAGAATGATTTCTAAGACTGGAGTAATGACTGCTGAAAATGTATTTGCCATCACATGAATAAATTAATTTTAATATATATATA
>NW_015546102.1:2853605-2858784 GCF_001515605.1 Sinocyclocheilus anshuiensis | reverse complement strand
TATATATATATATTAAAATGGAGTACAGTTCTTTCCAAATGAAAACGTTCACACTTTTTATATTTTTACTGTATTTTGGATCAAATAAATGCTGGCTTGGTGAGCATAAGACACTTCTTTCAAAAAGAAAATCATTAAAAATTGTAATTATTAAAAAAAAAAAATTCACCAATAATATAGACAGATATATGGTTGGATATACTGTATAGATATTCTGTATTCAGATATGATCTGGAAAATGGCAGAAATATATGAATGTGTAACATGTACAGTTTCAAAGGCTTATGTGAATAATGGTCTGAGAACTGTATATTAAATGTGTATAGGCTTTGATTATTCATTAAATTAACATTTCCCATAAATTAATAATTATAATATCTTTGATATTAAAATAAAATACAATTTATATGAATGAATTAATACTTAGTACTTATAAAGCACATATTCTGCATGACCATATTCTACATCCCTAATCCTACCCAATACCTACATTTAGGTATTAATAACTATTAATAAACAGCAGATTAGGAGTTTATTGTGGCAAAATTCATAGTTAAGGGTTTGTTAATAGCGAGAATTGGACCTTAAAATAAAGTGACGAACAATTTTAATCATTTTATGATGCAAATTAAATTAAAATAAGATAGATGTTTTCAGATTAGAATGATTTCTAAGACTGGAGTATACATACCAGAATTCAACAAAACAAAACATTTTTTATCATTAAATTGACCTTCAGAAAAAAATCCTATTGTGTAACAAAATGTGTTTGAATGAACATTGATGAGCCAGCAACCCTTCAGCTTGAGTTATCATACTGTCATCCACTCAACCAGTTCATGAGCCTAACTCAATGATTAACCCAGGCACAAGTGAACGGTATTAAGAAATCTGTTCACAAACACCCCATTCAGAACCTTTGAACGACATGACAGGCCTCTCATCTGGAACACAGGATTTAAACTTGGTCTGCCCTGTTGGTCTGCCCCTTTCCTTAGTTTGAAATAATAAACATTAATATATGTATATACATTTTCTGAGTCTGGACAGAATACAGGGTTTAGTTGTTTAAACACATTCAACATGTTAAGGCCATGTGTTGAGAACTATTCTGACAAACTAGCACATAGCCAAGTGCTTTTCTTACTTTTTGGATTCAAATTAGACCAATCTAACAATCACATTGTTCATGCAATTGGACTGAGGGATTTAAGACCAGGGACAATTCAACCAAAATGTAGTCATCTTAATGTTGCTTAATGTTGCTTCTTTCTTTTGTGGAACATAAAAGAAGATATTTAGAAAAATGCCTCATTGTTTTTTTGCCCATACACTCGTCAGTTGGGGTCTTGGACCCCACAAAAACATTCTTCAATATAGCTTTAATGAACTTTTTCAGGAATTTTTAATACATTTTTGCATAAAATCATGTGAAGAATATGTGAACATGGTTGGTCAAAAGCATAGTAAGCCTCTCACAGATGCCTAGCCGGTAATCGGAAGTGCTTTTCTGTGTAAATCAGCTCCATTTCACTCATTACAGTCTCTGAAACCAGAAGAGAAGCTTCAGGAGACCTTTAGCTGAGCAAGATGATGTTGATGCCAAATGATCTGTATTGCTCTCTATAATTATGTTACAGGACTAAATGATATTCTGGGCTTGTGCTGAACATTGCTGGGCTGCTGGAGCGCTGTGGCTTAATTTCAGCTATGGAGAATCAATTCCTGTATTGATTTCAGGCAAAAAGACTAGGAAAGAATCTCTGTAGATTGTGTTTAACTATTCTGCCTTAGGGAGGGAGGGGGCTGTGTTATGAAAGATGAAGTGTGCTTTGGAAAGGGGTCAAGTTGCCTACATTGAGATCATTGCATAAATGCTTTTAGTTATGAATTTGCCCTTTTTCTGCATCTGGATGATGTTTCATTGGTATTAATTATAGCAGAGAACACGCCTGAACTCATATAGACAGAGACAACAGCTTGCTATTAGTGTGGACTCTATGTTCTGGGTTGGTGCTGTCGTTTATAAATTTCTCATTTAAAAGTTCACATTGAAACTCACATTGGGGTTCAAAATCTAATTTAAAACTTTGCTTAAACATAAGGTTTTAGGACTTTGACAAAAATGTAAAACAAGAAATAAATAAAAGAAGATAATAAAATAAGAAAGAATAAAATAAATAAGATATATTGAAGAATTCTACATGTGTAATTTATCATGTGAATCCAGGCAGATGTTCTTCCACTGAAGATCAAGATGTGCTTTGGATCATTAAATATAAATTATACTTCAATAAAATATAATAATTTTATTCAGTAACAATGCTGAAAGTGACAGTAAAAACATTCATGATGTTACAAAAGATTTGTATCACAGATAAATGCTTTTAAATGTTCTATATATTCTAGCAACAAAAAAATGTTACAAAAATCAATACATTTGAAAATTTGAAAAACATTTTAAAATATATTCAAATAGAAATGAGGTATTTTAAATTGTAATAAAATGTCATAATATTATTGTTTTTACTGTGTTTTGGATCAAATACTTGCTACATTGGTGAGTATACGATGCTTCTTTTGAAAACATTGAAAAATCTATATGGAAGCTAAAAATGGAAGCAGATTCAAAAATAGACTTTACTTCAAGCGAATTTCAATGGGGCTGTATATATATTACACCCTATGAAAGGCTTGCAGAATCCTTATGATGGACATCAGACAACATCATTTGCTATCATTTGATCATATTCACTGCTCTGGATAGGGAGCAGATTTTGCTTACTTTGGCAGGAAAAAAAGCCAGTATTGATTTGTTGTCTCAGTGGATCACTATGACCAGCAGAGAGTGATAAAACCAGTCTTCAGAGCTCTCCCTGTGGAAATGAAACACAGCACATCACATGCTGCTTAAAATGCCTCCTCTTTCTTGCCAAAGCCTGGCATGTTTTAATGATATGTATACACTTGGTCTTCAGTGTGCGATTCTGCTTTGATTTCATTCTGTTGAATTCCACAGCTTTATTTTCATCTCGAGGCTGTGGTGTTTTGAGAGGAGAAACCTACCTCCCGGAAGAAACTCGAACCTTGCTGACATTTTAAAACAGGTTTTATTTCAAGCGACAAAGCGATGTACCCTCTTGTGAACAGAGTTCAATCTCATGAAGGATTACTGTATATATGCAGTAAAAGAAAACCCATAACACCTCACCAATTACCTTACTACCTTTAGAAGTGAATACACCAAAAGCAATAACTACGCAGAGCGACCCTCTGTTTGGTCATAAAAATGGGCCCACACTTTCATTTCCATCTTTGTTCCACTAAAAGCCTATTTGACATGAAATAGACTATGATTTCCATCTAGAGCTTGTTTAACCATCACAGAGGGACTTTAGAAGAGATACTGATCTCTTCTTATATAGATATTTTCTTCTTATGGATGTGTTTCCCCTACACAATATTGATCTAATTGGCAAAGGTGCACAATGTTTTTCATTGCTTACAAGAAACAGCCTTCACTCTAAAATCAAGTCACTCTAAACATACAGGGCATGTTTCTGTACTTGCCTTGATTAAGTGTTCTTTTTATTATTAATGCATGTTTGTTTTTCCTTTTCCGGCTCTATGTGGACTGTGCGCCACTTTGAGATTGCCGTCCATAGATTTCCAAATCTGTTCATCTGCGACTGGTCAAACACGGCTTAACTCGCTCATTATTACTTCTGCTTCTCAGACTGAGCCTATTATAGCAAATAAACAGTAGCTTGACTGACTCGGTCCCAGCAAGGAACAATACTCTGCAAACCTAATGTTTTTTGTCATTTCTGTGAGACATGAAATGAATGAAAACAAACAAGATTTCCTTTAAACAACACTATTTAGAATTGTAAATTCCATCTAGTTTAAGCTGTACTAAAATAGACAAACTAAATGCCACAGACTATATGCCGAAAGGCTATATGATGGAAGTTGTGTTTTTCTTTTTAAAGTGAAACTGATTCGCATTATTCAACAGTCAGATATTCCCTAAATATTTGCCGTCACACTAAAAAACAACAAAATCTGGCTAAAACCAAAATGCTACTTTCATGACTCTGCAGTTCTGATGCAGGATAGTATGCACAAAATCACAAACAAGTGCAACTGGTGACATCCCACTTTTTTTAGTTATCGATTTGATTGAAAATGTCCTCAAAAGGACTTCAGAATTAATATTAATCTAATATTGTAATGTGGTTTTTTTATTGTTACTCTATTGTTAAGAGTGCTTGTCAAAATTTCGGGAGTGAATTATAGTCATTTGGTGCCAGGGCAAATTCACCAACAGACAGCTGCTTGGTTGTAACTGTTGTAACACCTTTTAAATGTCTGTAAAAATGTAATAATAATAAAAAAAAAAACATGGCAGTAGAACGCTGCGTGGTTTGAAAGCAACTTCTGTAGCTGCGTTTCCATCAACCTTCAAATTGTGGAAATTGAAATTGTGAATAGAAAATACGCCCAATGGAAACACATCAATATCGCAAAAATTTCCATATACTGCAAAAACGTTTTTATGCTCGCATGTGTAACGGTCTGTGTCGACGAACACGTACACACGAAGTTGAAGGCTTACAGTCTTTAATAAATCCACACAGGTTAATCCAGAAAGGGAAGGCAGGTGACACATACACATCAATGTTAATTTAAGAGGATCCGGGGATCCGGAAGGCCGCGGTGGAGCCGGAGTGACAGAGGACCAAGGTGGAGCCGGAGGGAAGGAGGAGCCTGACAGAACCAGAGGGAAGGAGGGATGAGGCGCAGCCGGAGGATTGGAGTCCCGAGGCAGCAGATGGTCGACGACTGACCAAGGCGGAGCCGGAGGGACGAGGGAAGCCCGGCGGAGCTGGTGGACTGATGGGCCACAGTGGAGAGGAGGGAGCTAGGAGCCATGGTGGAGCCACTGGGTCGAAGGGCCGAGGCGGATTCCAGGACTCAGAGGCTGGAGGCGGCGACAAGGGACCCTCCAGCCATGACGCCCATGGAGACTGGCAGACCCACGGCGATCCCACCGCACAGATGGTGGGCTGAGGGTGAGCAGAGGGGCTGCCAGGAGACAGCGGCAGAGGGGCTGAAGCAGCAGGGAAGACAGGAGGAGGCAGGAGAGGGAGGGTGGGTGGGAGTTCAGAATGTTCGG
>NW_015546102.1:2842531-2851686 GCF_001515605.1 Sinocyclocheilus anshuiensis | reverse complement strand
TGGTGGGCTGAGGGTGAGCAGAGGGGCTGCCAGGAGACAGCGGCAGAGGGGCTGAAGCAGCAGGGAAGACAGGAGGAGGCAGGAGAGGGAGGGTGGGTGGGAGTTCAGAATGTTCGGGGGGCTTAGGGATGGTGTGTGGGACACCACATGGCCACTCCCAGCACTGGGAGCACCAGTGACAAGGTAACGACCTTCGTCGTCATTATCATACACTCAGACAGTTTTGGGCAGACAGACAGTTCAGGGCAGACAGACAGTTCATAAATGGCCTCCATGGCCGTAACAGGCAGATGATGACGGAAGACTGGGTACTTCAGAAAAAAATCTATTAAATCTCCAGAGTCCTGCCTTAGCTGACCCTCAGCGGTGGTGCAGTGGGCGGGGCATTCCTCCATTCCCTCGCACTCCACTTTCTCATCCACCGTCGAGTGCATTATAGCCGGCTCTCACACCTGGTCAGACTTCATATGAGGCTCTGGCTCCTGGGTGATCCTCAGCTCTGTCGCTCTTGTTGGCGATGGCTCGTCGGTCGTGGCGGGCGCTGGCTCTCCATCTGCGGTGGGCTTAGGCTGATGCTTTGTGCAGCGGGGTGATGGCTGGCTGGGCTCTGGTTCTGGAGCAGGGCTGGTGTTGTCGTCTGCTGGTCCCACGGTCATGGACGATCCACATGACACCAGCACCCACTTGACATAGTCCGCGAAACTCCCTCAAGGACCCTCCCCGTACAACTGCGCACATGTGGTGGTGTTCAGTCCGGCAGGCAAAAATGTGCAAAAGCAGTCATCCGGGAAGGCAGTCAGATGTGCTAGACCGAGGAATTCCTCCAAGTGTTCCTCGAGGGAGCGGTTCCCCTGTTCCAGGCAAAGCAGGTTAACGGTGGAAAAAAGAAACAAAACAGACAGGTCAAAAAATGGAAATGAAACAAAAACACAAACACAGTGCTTTCACTTGTTCGGTCAGGTCTGCAATGGAAACAGTTTTTTTTTTTTTTTTTTGCATTTACAGGTCATCTGGTGTACGTAAAAGTCACATGATCATTCTTTAATGTAGTATAACCTCAAAAAAAAAAAAACACCTCATACAGGGTTGCTCTCAAGTTTAAGGGGTTTTCTTTACCATAACCCCTTATTTACACTGCATGTGTCTGCACACGCCATTTCAGAAACTTCCCAGAAGTGGTTTTCCACATTGCTTCGCTAAAGATACATGTCTCCCTTCATCTCCTTCGATTAAAAATAATGGCTAGTGTGGTGGCTGTGATATACGTAAACCAACCAACATCAGTCGCCATGACTTATTGCGAGAGAAAAAAATGTAAGTTTTAGTCACATAACATCGGTTAATGGAAATGCCGTAATTTTGCAATAGTTTTTTTGATCAACATTTATAAAATATCGCAAATGTTTTGCACAAATCTGTAATGGAAATGTGAGCTTCAAATCTCTGCACTATTGATAATTTGTTAATAATGCGTTTATCACCTTCTAGTAAGGTTACAAAAGAATGTCTACTTAAGTCAGTATTTCATGTCCATATTTATTCGGCAAATAGCCATGTAATAGGCAATACTGTCAGCCTATCAGCATCCAGCGTAGACTTCCTGTTGAAGATTATTTTTTTGATAATGGCCGGCTGACGGTTTCGTTACTGCAGTTGTTAATCTTGATGAAATGTTATGAGATTTAACAACAATTATGGTGATAATTATTTAATGAGCGGCCAGTGCTGTCACTAATCCCTAGTAGAATAAAATTATAATAAAAGATAAAAATATGAAAGTTTCATGCAAGACCTACCTTTCCAACTCAGTGCTCTATACCCCCAACAAAACTAAGAATGATTTACACATGCTACATATTAATAGTGCTATCAATAATTTATCACTCTATGCTTCTAAGGGTAAATGGAAAGCCTGTAAGGACTGTTTCCTACATCTCACTTTATTTGTTGTCAAACGTATTTCTTCTGAAAGTTTTGTAGCATAAAATGACAATTTGTTTAGGAAACAGTGCATGACTGATTGTAAACCGTATTAATTGGACAAATATTAACACAGATAATGCACAAGAGTCATCACAGCATTCAAATATCACATCAGGAATTTCCGTCAATGTCCTTTTTTGGGTGAAGGTTTTACTGACACCTGGCTTATGAGCTAGAATGCCATATTGGCTTATTTCAATTTGCTCCTGGCCTCCTGTTCTGGCCTTTGTCAGATAATGTTTCAGCACAGTGAAATGATTGTGGACATGGTATTCTTTTACACTACGAAGAGCATGAAATTGGTATTAGTGTGATCGTAATGGTTGCTTCTCTCTCACTTGTTCTCTTCTCCCTCAGTAAACTGCCTGTTAATTGTGTTTGCCATTAAAAGATCCCACACTGGTGCCTGCCTTCAGCTCCTCGACTGTGGTGGGGTGATTTGACTGGCAGGCGTGAAGGTGCCGTGCGTATTTGAAATGAAAGTTGCTCCTGAATCAAATGTTGATGGTCCTCATCATGACTCTCATTTCACACTTTACTGTTTCAGTCAGACCCCTCTTTATTGGCCCCACTGCACTGGCGTTCTAATCAGTGTTGTCACAGACGGCTTTGAAGGACCTTGACTTGAGTGTGCTTTGTAGTTTCATAGATGAAATGAATATTTCTTGTAATGATTACTCAATGTTTATTAGGGGAGTTGATGAAAAGGAAATACTTGATATTGTCAATAAGTGTAAGAACAAATATTCCACTGACTGTAATGAAATTGACATGTCGTTAATAAAAAACATTATAGAATATATAGTTAAACCATTTACACATATTTGTAATCAGTCCTTTTTAACAGGCTTATTCCCCAGTAATATGAAAACAGCGAAAGTTATTCCTATTTTTAAAGGTGGAGATCGGCATATTTTTTCCAACTATAGACCAATTTCTCTTCTTTCCCAGTTCTCAAAAATTCTAGAGAAAATATTTGTGAGCAGGCTTGATAATTTTATAGACAAATATAAATTATTGAGTGATCATCAGTATGGCTTTAGAACAAACAGGTCGACTTCAATGGCTGTGATGGAACTGGTTGAAGAGATTTCTTCTTCAATGGATAATAATGAATATACTGTGGGGGTATTCCTAGATTTAAAAAAAGCTTTTGACACTATTGATTATGGTTTATTAATGATGAAACTTGAGAGATATGGTATAAGAGGAAAAGCCTTTGACTGGATAAAAAGTTACCTTGATGACAGATATCAATTTGTACAAATGCATAATGTTAAATCAGATATAATGAAAGTTTCTTGTGGTGTTCCGCAAGGTTCGGTGCTAGGCCCCAAATTGTTTTTATTGTACATAAATGATATTTGTAAAGTGTCAAAAGTATTCAAAATGGTATTGTTTGCTGATGATACTAATTTATATTGTTCAGGGAAAAATTTGGAACAGCTTCTGAATACAGTGGAAGTCGAACTTATGATCTTTAAAAAATGGTTCGATGATAGCAGACTTTCACTGAATTTAAGTAAAACTAAGTTTATAATATTTAGTAATCGACAGAGTAACAATAAAATTAAATTAAGGATTAACAATGAGGAAATAGAAAGAGTGTATGAAAATATGGCGTAAGATGGCGGCACTTTGTGGCGTGCAGCTACTTCTTAAAATGATCAACGTGTTAATAACAAACTAAGTTAAATTGATATTGTAAAATTCACGAGACAAAAGCGATCAAACAAAAATGCCACCGAAGAAAATCAGCAGCGTGGTTGAGGAGGAGTTGGAGGAGATTAGGAAATCGCTAAACTTCATGTCGGACGAGTTAAGCAAAGTTGTTAAACAACAAACTATGCTACTTGATCTAATGGATGAAGTCAAACAACTGAAGAATCTTGTGAAAGAGAAGGATAAGAAAATTGAAGGAATGGAGAGAAGGATTGACGAGTTGGAGCAATATACAAGAATGGAGGATTTAATTATAAGTGGACTGGAAACTAAACACCGGACGTATGCCAGTACAGTGGCCAGAGTCAGAGACGGTGAAGACGCCCGACCTGATGAACTACTAACCCTGGAAAAGCAAGTAATCAAGTTCCTTGAAAGTAAGAATATGATCATTCAGAGTGATAATGTTGTGGCCTGTCATACCCTCCAACGAAGGATTGACGGAGCGAAGCCTGCAATAGTTGTTCGGTTTGTGAATCGGAAGCATAAAGCCGAGTTACTGAGGCAGGCCAAGAAGTTGAAGGGTACGGGGGTGTACCTGAATGAACATCTTACAAAAAAGAATGCTGATATTGCTAGATGTGCACGCATTCTGAAGAAACAGAATAAGATACAAGCTACATGGACAAGAAATTGCAAAGTAATGATACGACTAAATGGAACACCTGAAGAAGCCAAAGTATATGTAATAAGAGAACTTAAAGAACTTGATCAGTATGGTTAAGTGAAGACTGTTACGGTATAATGGATTATCTAAAGAAGCTAAATAACACACTGAAAGAGATCGTTAAGAATTGGATCACTATGGATAAGGGAAGATCGTGTGGAGGAAGATTTATATGGACTTATCGATATGATGGACATTGATAAGGAATTTTTGTTTCCATTTAGTGAGGTTGATGATGGGGAGTTGGTTAATATTCAAATGGACTGTGTGTCTGACCACTTACAACGTCACTGTAAGTACGAGAATTTGAATTTTAAATCTTGCAATCACACTGTTCATAAAATGTACGAGATTGAAAATGATATTGACCCGGATAATCACTTTTTTAATAATGCAAATATCAATTGTTGTGAGTATTATACAGAAGATACATTTAATAGAAATGTGATTATGGAGGGGGCATTATCAATAATACATTTAAATAGTAGAAGTCTTTATAAAAACTTCATACACATTAAGGATTATTTGTGTCAGTTTAAGAAATTTAATGTGATCGCTGTGTCAGAGACTTGGCTTGATAATGAGAAAGTACATGAAGTAGAATTGGAAGGGTATAATTTGTTCACGGTAAACCGAGTTAATAAGAAAGGAGGAGGAGTTGCGTTGTACGTTGACACAGCGTTAAGATGTAATCTGATTAAAAGTACGTCAGTGACTATAGAAAATATTTTGGAATGTGTAACCATAGAAATCGATATTGAAAGATCAAGAAATATAATTATTAGTTGTGTGTATAGATCACCAGGAACTTGTATGGATACCTTTATGAATAAATTATTTGGTATGCTTGATAAATGGAATGAGAATAAGTTACAAATTATATGTGGAGATTTCAATATTGATTTGTTGAATCCAAATGGAAATATGAGGATAACAGATTTTACGGACACTCTATATAGTAAAGGTTTATTTCCCGTGATTACAAAACCTAGTAGATTAACAAAAGACACTGCTACATTAATAGACAATATATATACAAACGAAATTGAAGGGAAAATAGTAGGAGGGTTATTTATAAATGACATAACTGATCATCTTCCAGTTTTTGCTATCTTTCAAAGATTATTGGAAAAAACAAAACGATATGGGATAAATAGCTTTAAAATAATTCGATGTAGAACACCAGAAGTCATTGCTGCTCTTAGTGAGGACTTAAAAAATCAAAATTGGAGTGAGGTTTATGCAAGTAAAGATCTTAATAGTGCTTATGATGCTTTTTTGTCCATAATAATTGATAATTATGATAAACATTGTTTGTCTAAGAAGATTGTAAAGAAGAAAAAAAACGAGAATAAACCATGGATTACGAAGGGAATAGAGAAAGCTTGCAAAAAGAAAAACGCATTATACAGGAAATTTATAGCGACTAGAACTAATCAAGCGGAAAAAAGATATAAGTTATATAAAAATAAATTAATTAGTATCATAAGATTTAGTAAAAAGGACTATTATAATAAGTTATTGAATAAGTATAAGAATAACATTCAAACTACATGGAAAGTACTTAATAGTATAATTAAAAAGAATACTGTAAAAGTAGATTACCCTAATTATTTTGTCAACGATGATAAATTAAGTATAAATAAAATGAATGATATTGTCAACGAATTTAATGAGTATTTTGTTAATATTGGGTACAATTTAGCAAAAGAGATAGTGGAGCAGAGAACTGGGGATAGGATAGATGAAATGAATATTTCTTGTAATGATTACTCAATGTTTATTAGGGGAGTTGATGAAAAGGAAATACTTGATATTGTCAATAAGTGTAAGAACAAATATTCCACTGACTGTAATGAAATTGACATGTCGTTAATAAAAAACATTATAGAATATATAGTTAAACCATTTACACATATTTGTAATCAGTCCTTTTTAACAGGCTTATTCCCCAGTAATATGAAAACAGCGAAAGTTATTCCTATTTTTAAAGGTGGAGATCGGCATATTTTTTCCAACTATAGACCAATTTCTCTTCTTTCCCAGTTCTCAAAAATTCTAGAGAAAATATTTGTGAGCAGGCTTGATAATTTTATAGACAAATATAAATTATTGAGTGATCATCAGTATGGCTTTAGAACAAACAGGTCGACTTCAATGGCTGTGATGGAACTGGTTGAAGAGATTTCTTCTTCAATGGATAATAATGAATATACTGTGGGGGTATTCCTAGATTTAAAAAAAGCTTTTGACACTATTGATTATGGTTTATTAATGATGAAACTTGAGAGATATGGTATAAGAGGAAAAGCCTTTGACTGGATAAAAAGTTACCTTGATGACAGATATCAATTTGTACAAATGCATAATGTTAAATCAGATATAATGAAAGTTTCTTGTGGTGTTCCGCAAGGTTCGGTGCTAGGCCCCAAATTGTTTTTATTGTACATAAATGATATTTGTAAAGTGTCAAAAGTATTCAAAATGGTATTGTTTGCTGATGATACTAATTTATATTGTTCAGGGAAAAATTTGGAACAGCTTCTGAATACAGTGGAAGTCGAACTTATGATCTTTAAAAAATGGTTCGATGATAGCAGACTTTCACTGAATTTAAGTAAAACTAAGTTTATAATATTTAGTAATCGACAGAGTAACAATAAAATTAAATTAAGGATTAACAATGAGGAAATAGAAAGAGTGTATGAAAATAAATTTTTGGGTGTTGTAATTGATCATAAGTTATGTTGGAAACCACATATTAATTATGTTAAAACAAAAATGTCTAAATCCATTGCAATACTAAATAGAATAAAACATATTTTGAATGAAAAAACTTTATATTTATTGTATTGTGCGCTCATAGTTCCATACATTACCTATTGTGTGGAGGTGTGGGGTCATACATACAAAACAAATATAAATTCAATACAAAAGAAAGCAAAGAAAGCTATTAGGATTGTTAAAGGGGTTGATTATTGTGAGCCAACTAACAAATTGTTATATGCTTTAATATATATATGTATGTGTATGTATGTGTATGTATGTGTATGTATGTGTATAATGTAAAAAGTAGGTGTTTATCTGTCAAAGGGGTAACGCTATGGAATAAATGTGATAAGGAATTAAAATTATGTAATTCACTCTGTAAATTTAAGAAAACGTATAAAAATAAGGTAATAAATAATTATATGACTCAGTATTATTAATTGTGAATGTATTGTCACAATATTGAAGTAATAGCTAGAATGTGTTTGTTTAGAATTATGTTTTTATATTTGTGTATTGTTTGTGTAACTTGTTTATCTTATAATTTTTGAGGAAAGTGTTGCTCATCAGTTGACTATGTACAAAGGGTAGGCAAAATAAGCAAGGCTTCAGCCTACACCTTTTTCGGTAATTATGTTTATTTATTTGTTAGCTTTTGTGAAAAGTTGTTTGTGAAGACCGAAATAAAATTATTGATTGATTGATTGATTGATATCAATGTTTTAAAATACTTTCATGTTTGTGGAACACAAATGCATGATTATCTTTGCTTTTTCTTCATTTGTGCTGTAGAACTAGTCATGTTATTCAGTGTTGGGTACTTCAGTGTTACTTTTAACTTTAATGTGTTGCAATATTGAGAGGAAAAATACATTTTATAGAAAAGTAATGCATTAAGTTACTTTTGTATTACTGTCAGTTGGCTGAGAGTAGAAGGGCATGGCTTGCAGGCATTTTTCTTTATTTCAGAAGTGCTATTTTTGGCATGTTTATCACCAAAAATATATTGCATGCAATGATAGGGAATACTAGGGAAAAATATTTTATTATTGTTATATAGAACTCACAAGGTACAATGTGTAATGTCCCAATGCTGGCTATATGTATGTATGTATAGATAGATAGATATTAAATATAGTTATGCCCCATTAAAATTTTTTCATAGTTTTTGTCCTATATATCATTCCATGCATTCTATTTGTCAGTACAATATATATAAACTTACTACATTATTTAGGGTAACACGGGGTAAGAAGGGGTAACTTAGCCCCCACCTTAGATTTTTCTTTTGGCCTTAGATGGCACAAAATCACATCTCAAAACTTTTGATGAATGGCTACATTATTTTAATTTTGCCTTTTCATCTCAATATCAACATTTGTGAGATTTAGTCAGTTTAAACAGTTTTTAGGTTAATTGATCTAATTTTGTGTCTCTGGAAAATATCAGTTTACTTTCCCAAACATTCATTTTGCCATTAATTGTAATAATCCATTGAGATTTTTGTTTGCACAAGGAGTCTGACAACAGCCAGTGCTCCACACAGATTTCTGATCTCGTCATCATCCAGTCTGTCTGGAATGACATGAAGAAATAGAACAAACTGAGACAGACTAAATCCAGAAAAACTGTGGCAACGTCTTCAAGATGCTTCAGGAGACCTACCTGCAAAGCTACCTGAAAAACTATGTGCAAGTGCACCTAGGGCAAAAGCTGCTTTAAACACAAAGGATGGTCACACCAAATGTTGATTTAATTTAGTTAATATAAGTTAATTGATAAAGAAAATCTATTTATGACATTATTTTTGACAGCATCCTCATTTTAAAGCATTTTTACACAAGTGCCTAAAACTTTTAACAGTACTGTGGCTTTGCAGGTAGGTTTCTTGAAGCATCTTGGAGACTTTGCCACAGTTCTTCTGGATTTAGTCTGTCTCAGTTTGTTCTGTTTCTTCGTGTCATTCCAGACAGACTGATGAGGATAAGATCAGATCTCTGTGTGAAGCACTGGC
>NW_015546102.1:2832727-2842279 GCF_001515605.1 Sinocyclocheilus anshuiensis | reverse complement strand
CAGTATATATATATATATATATATATATACATATATATATACGTATATACAGTATATAACATGCTTCAGTTTTAACAGCATTTAACAACGTATCATAATAGTTTATGTAAATTGTGTAGATGTTTATTTTTTCTGCAATGATCTTGTATTGATTGAACCTTTGAACTTTTAACAATCTTGATTATGTGTAATTGTTCTTCAGAGTATCCTTGCCTTGAACCCAAGGGTGAAGACCCACGCAAATCTCCATTCCACCGCCTCTAAGAAGAATGAGAAGAAGCACTGGAAGAGAAACCCAGAGAGGAGCTGTGATGTGAGTAAACAAAGACAAGTTCTTCTCACAGGCTGCCTGAAATAACTCACTTTTCCAAAACTCTCACATATACTGCTGCCTTTGAGTTTTACATTAAATATTAAAGAAACAGCCAATGGGAAGAAAAGCCCTTGTCACGACATTCCGAACTTACATATCTTTCCTTGTTTGTGGAATGTTTACATGCTGCCGATTGTCACGATGTGTTACGGTCACAACGTATTTCTCAGCATGATGAAAATTAGAGGTTGAAGAAGAACAGCAACGAGTCGTCAAGATGTTAGAGCTGGTTCTCTGAATCTCCTGGAAGCTGTATCCCTGATATCCTCTTCTGAGAGCAAACTTCGTCCCAGTTTACCGATGATAATGAGTACTCTGTGATGTAGTTTATGGTGTGGTGATTCAATGATTATGTCGGCAATGGCTATGATCATATTACTCTGATGAGCAGTAATAGGGCCGAAGATTATAATTCTATAATTAGTTCCAGCCGCCTAGTTTGTCCAATTATTGTAGAGATTCAAATTTTGACTCCTTCTGCCCTTTTGCTTACAATTTGTCAGTGAGTAATTCTTTAGCACTCATAAATATTCCAAATTTCCTCTCAATTATTATCATATCCTGTGAGCTCTATGAGTCAAGGCTCATAAGCATATTCAAATGTTCATTTTAAATGCTTTTTCACCATGTGGCGACTGTGTTGATGAAATACCAAATCTTGTTTCCAGAGCTTGCATATTAATTAGCTGTTAAATTATACTACCAATTCCCAGCACTTAGCATTTTGTCTAATTAATAATAATAAAGCCCCCAAGATGTTGGATTAGACTAATCCTTTGCAGGGGAAAATGCTACACATAATTTCAAGAGAAAATGTCAATGGTTATCCCAGTCCCAACAATGCCTCAGTGTAATTGGAAATGTAATTATGTTTCATTTTACCACACAGATGAGTTTTAATACCACACAGAAGCTGTGAGATTAGTCTACTGTGACACAGGGTTGACCAAGGTCAAGTATTTTTTGCATTTCAAATCACAACACAAAATAACACATGGAGCTTCATATGATAAAAGAAAAGTTACATATATAAAATGATCTACATAAAAATGTGTGATTGAAGCAATTAAGCATTCTGTAATGGCTCTGCTCCAACCCCACTCCGGGTTTTCCATTGCCCACTCCTCGATTGGAGAAATACGCTGTGATTTGACTCCATTACATACACTCAGTTTATTATTATTGTTTTTATTATTATTATTTTGAACATGTGGGCATATAAGTAAATTCATGTTTGTGCAATTTTCACACAGTACCAAGGCACTTACTATTAGGATGTGTTTGTATGATATGTTGACTACACTATATATCTAGGATAATTAGATATTAGATATATTAGAGATTAGGTCATTTTTACCTAATATTTTACCTTTTTAATCTTTCTAATAACATTTCAGAAATTCACTGTTTTTTTTTTTGCTAATAGTCTGTTTTCACCACTGTTTATCATGTGGTTTATTATTGGTGACTATGGATGTGATCAGCACTGGTTAGCAAGCACACGGAAGATTCCAGGAAACAGACTTTTGTTAAATTAAAGCAAACAATTAATAGATTTCAGGAACAGGACTAAGAACATTAACCATATAAATCTGGAACAGGTGGACACAATTGGTTGACATTGGAACACATGATCACACACTAGGAAATGTGATCAAACTGAACACAGGATCAAGCAACACTAACTAAACCAAACAGAGCATACACGTGACAGGATGGGCAATAAACTACTTTTTTTTTTCTTTCTTTTTTTAATTCAGTACCAAGCTATATAAAGTTAAATATCATCGATACTGTTACCAGTAACTACTCATATCTCTACTAAATATTTTTTTTTTTGCAGTTTCTAAAGATAGATTGAGTAATTATAGCCATTGATCATTATATTTGAAAGCCAGCATTTTTCAAATTTAATAGGCCTTCACTTAAAATAATCAGACTTCTCTTTTATGTTTTTATACTACCATTCACCCAAGTTCGATTCCCGTCTTGAGGTCCTTTGCTGGTCCCACTCCCCTCTCTTCACCCAATGCTTTCCTGTCTGCACTCAACTGTCCTGTCAAAATAAAGGCATAAAAAGGCCCCAAAATATAACTCGCTATTCTAATATTTTTAGGATGTTTTGAACAGCATGTATTTAAAATATAAATGTTTTGTAACATTATGAATGTCTTTACTATCATTTTTGATCAGTTTAATGTGCCCTTCCTTAATAAAAGTATTAATTTCTTTCAAAAATAAATAAATAAAAATACATAAAATAAAAATAAATAGTTAAATCTTACCCCAAACCTTTGAATGGTAATGTATTTTTATTAGTCATCATTTATTATATTTCTCATTTATTTGTGCTGTATTTCTCTTTCAGCGTTTATACATACTGTTCAGATAAGCAGAAAGAGAAATTACTTCTATCTGCTAATGCAGTTACTTTTTCCTTGTCAAAACTTGTGATGCACATGAACTTTAATGATTAAATCACTACTTAAACTCTTAAGATTGATAGATTTATGTGAGGATCGTTCATCTCAATACAGCATCAGTATCAAAAGTACTTCAAGATTGATCCACCCATCTGTATTGCTGACATGCAGTTGTATTATGGGCTGTTAGCATGTGTTCTGCTCGTAGTGTCAGATTGATTGCGGAGAGAGCAAAAACATGCTCCAACTTAAAAAAAAAAACCCTCTTCTCACTCCAGGCAAAATCATGCAAGTCCATCCCACTCACAGATTCTACTACCAAAACAAAATTATATATAGTCAGATGTTTGAACTTGGTGAGGTTATCATATGATATTTTTTGAAATCGTTTGTGTGGTATCAATAATACCAGCAAAATCTTATTGTGGCAATCAAAGCATCTTACCGAGGCACCATTTAAAAAAATTAAAGATGTGCATTGTAAAACAGACTCTATTCTGGATTTGTCTCTTCTGAATCTGTATCTTGGCAGAGGTTTCTGCAACACAAGGTTGCCAGCTGAAGTACAGAATCCAGTGGAGGTTCATAAAAGAACTATAGCAGAATATCAGATGGCTCGCTGGATTGGTTTCTTATTCACCACCCATCTGTGTTATAATAAAATGTAGTAACTCTGTCTCATGCCATAAATTAACTCAGTGCGTGAAATCGAGTTAGCCTCAATCTCAATCATGTTGTGATTTTATTTTCTTGGCGCCTCAGCCGTATATATGTGTGGGGGAATTTCCTGGCTGCTCATCCCTTTGAATTTCATTAAATTGCTTAAGTCAGTTGTCACAATGGCTTCTGTGAAACTGTATTAGTTTATGGAATAAAGAAAACAGCTTAAGCGGCTTGAACTTTGCCTCCTAAAAAGGGAGGGGCTGGGGAATCCTCTTTAATGCCTCTCTGATAATGTCAGCTGTGTCATGTTACAGTGTTAAATGGCACCAATTAATCCTTCCGTTTGAAAGTAGAAACTCGTAAATCTTTAAAAGCAGGATAATCCCTGAACAGTCTACTCCTTCAGTGTGGTCATATTCAAATCTGCAGCCTACAGAATATTCCTTATGTTCCTCGTGATTTAGAACCATTTAGAGGATGTTTGGTTTTATTTGTAGGTTAAGGATTGTTGTTTTTCTCAACAATGGTCTTATTTACAGAATAAATAGGTTCTATAAATATACCATAAATTTATGGTTTACAGATTAAACCCACCAAAAAAAGACAAAAGGTGATCGTAAAACAATAAAAGTGGTTTTAATTCTTCATATTATATGGGGGAATTTTCAGGGTCATAATGCATATTTCACCTGGCACAAGACGCATATTTCACAAAATATGTTGCTACAAAGTTGTTATGTTTTATATATATTACTATATTTTTCAAAGCCTATTAATTGTTAAAAATAATGGCTTTTAATTATACTGTTACCTTCATTAATAACAGGCGACTTAATAAAAAAAGATGCAGTTAAACACATATTTAAAATATATCTTCTTTATGTTGTTTCTAAATTAAGTCGGCGATTCAATGTGAAATTATACCATAGAATATATTATATTAATATGGAATTGATTAATTGCAGAAAAATGTGCAATTAATTCGTTATTTTTTAATCGATTGACAGCACTAATATATGTATACACACACACACACACACATACATATAATATATTTTTACTTTATATAGAAGAATAATTTAAAATATTTGTAATAACTTAAACGTCAAATTGAAAACAACAACAACAAAACTTGAAACCATAGATTAAAGTTATTTAATAATTTACTCGTCCTCGTGTCATTCCAAGTTCCAAAACTGTATGACATTTTTTTCTATATATAATTTTTATTCTATGTGGAACATACAGTAGAAGATATTTTGAGAAATTGTGAGATTTTTTTCCCCCAATGGTCACCAAAACTGTTTAGTTACCAACATTCTTCAAAATATCTTCTTTTGTGTTCCACAGAATAAAGCAAGACATACAGGTGTTGTAATAATGAAAATGCATAATGAATAATTACATATAAATATATATTACATATTTAAATTTATAGTAACCTAAACAAAGAGTAAAACAATCATAAATCATTTTGATATATATTCAGAAATAAAGTAGCCTTTTTATTCACAGATCATTCATAAAATGTATTATTTAACAAACACACTAATTTAAATGTGGTTATTTTTGTTAAAGTCCAACCCAAAAAATTCAGTAAATGTGCCGCTTTGTCCCACCATTGTCTCTGTCTGTCTCCCTCCCACAGTCTTGTGTGAATTTGGAGAACAACTTCGATGACATCAAGCACACGACTTTGAGCGAGCGTGGGGCACTTCGGGAAGCACTGAGGTAAGCACTGTCTCCATGGCAACAGTCACAGTCAACGCAAAGAGGAGTTTCGGGTGGGCAGCCGAAGAAACGCGTGTGCATGTGCGTGCCATTTAGCGAGGTGAGGACGAGTAGCGGCGTAAGTCATTCTTCATTATTGAGGGAATACAGGGGTGTACAGGCAGCACTTGGCTCTGCTTTTCTCAGGGATTAATTTGTTGAAAGGAAGCCTCCCTCTGGGCTTTGCCTTGACTCTTCAACCCTGCAGGAGATGCTAAGGCTGAGCGCACAGTGAAAAATGTAAAAGTTTAATTTGTTAGTTGAAAATGCTTTTGGGGATCCCAAGACAACATCAGAATACTTGATCATGAGGACCACTGGTGGTCTGGTCTAGCTTTCAGTGTGCAGTCTTAAAAACAATGTAAGTGATAAATAAAGATTTGCGCTTTGCAAAAAAAGCTGAACAGGCTCCGAACTAAAATCTATTGATCTTCATATAAATTACACTGTTTGCTATTAGGCCTGTTTCCCACGAACATCTTTATATATATATTGGTGTTGTGTAGCAGAAGTGTTTAAGCACTGAGCTCATTTTTGCACTATAGAGATCAGTTTATCAATATAAAAGAGTGAACTATTCATCCATTGTTTTAAAATAGACATATTTTGGGCTTTTTCTGACTAAAATGCAATTATATTATGAGAAGTTGTATATAGTCTGCATTTTGGCCTTTGGGTTTCATTCTGTGCCTGTTAATTACTGTGTAATGTGATCTCCTCCTCCTGTAAATTAGATTTCATGATGGTATAGTTTGTGATAATTCTCAATGGCTCACTCTAAGCACAGATTTTTATAAATTATAGCTTATATTAAAGGAAATATATAAAGGGATAGATATCATTTTATTTTCTGCATACAGCCTAGATCTGAGTGATATAATGAATATTCACAATGTATTTGTGATGGTTTTGAAGTATAAAATTCAGCATGAAAATGATTTTAGTTTGCTGTTTATTAGTCTCATTACGTACATAGATTACTTTCGTAATAATTTCTTGTCTTGCATCGATTCAAAATTCATTTAACTATTTGTGCCATCAATCAAAAAAAATGTTAATATGTTAAGATGTTTTATTAAATATTTGTGTAGATAAACATTGCTGTTTATTGTTATGTTAGCGCATATCAATGAAGATGATTAAATATCATCTTGGGCTCATTAGGATTTTTCAATATTTTTAATGTTAAGAAGTGTCTTATGCTCATCCTTTTTTGATCAAAAATGCAAAATAACCCATAATATTGTAAATATTATTACTATTAAAATAACTGTTTCGTATTTTATCCTATATCCTGTGATGCAGAGCTGAATTCTTAGCAGCCATTACCTAAGTCACATGATCCTTCAAAAATCATTCTAATAGTCTGATTTGCTGCTCATCTTATGAAACATTTCTTATTATTATCAGTTTGTGCTGCTTAATATTTTTGAGGAAACCATGATACATTAGTTAAAATTGTTGCAACTGCTAACATTATTTAATGGAAGTGAGTTAACAATAACTACAGCAACAATGAAGAGTTAATGAATGCTAACAAAGATGAATAAATACTGTAACAAATGTATTGCTCATTGATAGATAATGTTAATGCAGTCACTAATGTTATCTAATGTGACCTTATTGTAAAGTGTTACAAAAAAATCTTTTTTTTTTCCTAGCCCTAACACTGCCACAGTTTGGTTAGATGTGAAACGCAATCACAAAAAAATTTGCAAAAAAAAAAAAAACCCCAAGAATTATTTCGGAAACATTTAATTGTTTATACTATTGCTAATTGTCAAATGGAAGTGCTAAAAGCAGAGTGCATTGACTCTAGAGTCTGAGCCTTTCTCAGTCAGCCAAATGATACGACACAACAGGTAAAGTTAGTCAGATCGTTTACCCTGCATCTGTTCTGATCACATCTGATCTGCTTTTCGGACATCTGTCTCCTATGCAGAATTAAGACATATTATTCAAATGAACTCATTATGTGGTGCTATTTCAGTATACATTTGAATAGATCATTATGTTTAGCATCGAATATGCATGAGCACAGCATTATATATAATCTTGTTATCGCTGCCGATAGCCTTGTGGGCAGCGCTGTTGCACTTTTGGCATCCTGAGTTCGAGTCCAGGTCAAAATAAAGGCAAAAAAAAAACATGTTAAACCCAAACCTTTGAACGGTAGTGTGTGTTACTACATTTGTTTTAGGATTGTTGTTTAATATATTAAAGGTCAGTTAGATTTTGTTGACGTTGTTACACAGTTATTAACATCTATGTTAACACACCTTTTGCAAGAATTATTGTATTTAATTGTTGGTTACCATTTTTTTTTATAGTCCACTTTAGACATTTAACTATAAGTATCTTTGCAACTAATTCATTATCAGCAGATGCAATGCTGTGCTCATGCATATTCGATCCTATGCAGAATTAAGACATATTATTCAAATGAACTCATTATGTGGTGCTATTTCAGTATACATTTGAATAGATCATTATGTTTAGCATCGAATATGCATGAGCACAGCATTGCATCTGCTGATCATGAATAAAAAACAAAACAGCAGCGAAAACCAAGAGTTGGGAGAAGAAAGAGCGCTAGAGAGATATTGGAGACATTAATGCAAACGTTTGTCCTGCAGAGGTTTGATTTTAATCCTTCTCTAGTCAAGACTCCCCTGCAGTGCCGGTCGGCAGATTTGATGAAAGATTTAGGTTTTATAACTGCTAATAATGCTGAACATGAAAGTCCGAGCGGCGTGCTATTCTGGTGCTCGTCACAGGAGGCAGCTGGCTTATTTGGCCTGTTTGTTGGACGCAGAGGAAGACCCAGGTCTGGATTCCCAGTGTCACGAAACAGCCAGAAAGTTGACTCCTCATTAAAGACCACAGATTGGTTCACATAGTGAAGCAAAGTTACTAAAATATCACTTTCATACCTCAAAACTCTTATCAAAGATGCTGCCTTTATAGCTCAAATAACTGTATTTTGATGGCTTATCTTCACGTCAGTAAAATCACAAGCACTATAGCACTCACAGAATTCACTTTGATTTCAGAATAAATCAGATAATGACTAAGGAAAATTGTGATGTTTCATCCAGAAGTATTTTCTTGATGATTATAAGGCAGTTTAGTTGTCATATTGAATTGTTTATATAAGACCTACTTTGATATTTCTATTAAAATTCTAGTTGAAAAAGCGAGTTCCTGACATGGTTCTGACATCTTCAGTTAATAGAGGCAGGTGGAACTTTGTTATATTTATTTTGTTCTCACTTATAAAATAATCATCAAATTTTAACTGCTTGTGGTACATCCTACACTGGCCTGTCCAAATCCCATCTTAGGGGTCCAATCAGTAGGGTTGGGAACTGAGATCTGTTTTTAAATATGCCTTGCTTGAATCAGAAGCGTACAGCAGAGCTAGTGCAGTCCACCTACTGAATGAACCACTCTAATGAGTAAGTTTTTTTTAGTGAATCAAGTTCACATAGTGTACAACTGTGAGACTTAACCAGTCAATACATACACTTTTGTTCATACAGTATGACTACATGCAGTGGAAGATGCACAGATACACACTGATCATTCAAAAGTTTGAGGTCAGCAAGATTTTTTTTTTAAAGAAGTATCTTATGCTCAACAAGACTGCATTTATTCGATAAAAAATACAGTAATATTGTGAAATATTATTACAATCTAAAATAACTGTAGTCTATTTTAATATCGTGTAAAATTTCATTTATTCATGTGATGACAATGCTGAATTTTCAACAGCTATTAATTACTCCAGTCTACAGTGTCGACTGCATGCTTATTTGCTGATCAAGAAACATTATTAATCTTCTATCAAAATAAAGTGTTGAAGTTTTTCTTTTTTAATTATCTTTATTAATTAAATTAAATTAGAAACATATTCAGTATTAAAATTATCTCATAATTTGTCAATGGAATTGCATTTATTGTATTATTTATTCCTGCAAGTACTTTTTGTTAAAGGGGTCATCAGATGCCCAATTTTCCACAAGTTGATACGATTCTTTAGGATCTTAATGAAAAGTCTATAACATACTTTGGTTAAAACTTCTCAATGGTATTGTAAAACAACACCCTTTTACCTTGTCAAAAACAGCTCTTTTCACAGCAACCAGTTTCGTTGCATGTTCCTTTAAATGCTAATGAGTTCTGCTCACCCCGCCCCTCTCTTCCTTGGGGTGATGAGCCATACTGTTTACTTTAGCCGCATTTAGCCACGGAACTTGCTAACTAGCACGTTATTAGGAAAGGCGATTTGCAAAGATTCATAAAAAAACCCTTATACTCACT
>NW_015546102.1:2818222-2832571 GCF_001515605.1 Sinocyclocheilus anshuiensis | reverse complement strand
ATTTGCAAAGATTCATTAAAAAACCTTATACTCACTTCTTCTGTAGGTGAAGCTGGATCACGAATGATTCGCACAAACATAGACACATTTAGGTAGATCGGGCGAGCATTCCCTTCAAAAACAAAAGTAATCCACTTTGTCTTCAGCGGCTCAGATGCTGGGATTAAATGACAACTGCAATGTTCGTTATTACATCCAACAACAGAACACCTCAGTCTCTTAGGAGACAATCTTGTCTACATCTGCTCCGGCATTGGAACAATGGCGGACTGTTGACAGCTCACTCAGGGCAGGTCTAAGGTAAAACGCCAGTGTCAGTCAACAATCATGGGAGGGGCCTGGATCTGTGTGAAGTCACACTGCCAAGAAGCTGAGAACGGCTTGATTTGAGAAAGGGGATATTATTTATAAAGATTTTAAAAAAACACTGGGTGGATTTTTATCATTTTAGGGGGGATATGTACAACCACTGCCAACACACATTTATGTTCAAACAACATGTAAAAGTTAATTTTGTATCCGATGGCCCCTTTAAAGAACTGGAACAGAATCACTAAATTCTTGAAGAGATAGTTCACCCAAAAATTAAAATTGTGCCATTAATTTCTCACCCTAGTGTTGTTCCAAACCCGTAAAACCTTTGTTCATCTTCGGAAAACAAATTAAGATATTTTGATGAAATCCGAGAGCTTTCTGACTCTCCATAGACAGCAACACAACTACCACATTCAAGGCCCAGAATGGTAGTAAGGACATCGTTAAAATAGTCCATGTGACATCAGTCGTTTAACCTTATTTTCATGAAGCTACGAGAATACCTTTTGTGCTCATAGAAAACAAAAATAACGACTTTATTCAACAATTTCTTCTCTTCCATGTCAGTCTCCACCGCGCGTTCATGAGAGTACCATGACACGTGTGTGTATGCTGCTGACGCAGAACCCGGATGTGCTGCGCCTTGTTTACAAGCAAAGGAATGCACATGCATGTGTCGTGGTACTGTCTTGAACATGCGTCAAAGGCTAACACAGAAAAAATTGTTGAAGTTATTTTTGTTTTCTTTGGGCACAAAAATTATTGTAAAATTAAGGTTGAACCACTGATGTCACATGGACTATTTTAACGATGTACTTACTACCTTTGAATGTGGTAGTTGCGTTGCTGTCTATGCAGGGTCCAAAAGCTCTCAGATTTCACCAAAAATATCTTAATTTGTGTTCTGAAGACAGCATCCTCATTTTACAGCATTTTTACACAAGTGCCTAAAACTTTTAACAGTACTGTAGCTTTGCAGATTTCAATCAACTTCAATCAACTATTGTGGGAGGGACCTGGGTCTGTGTGATGTCACACAGCCAAGCATCTGAGAATGGCTTGATTTGAGAAAGGGGTTATTATTTTGGGGAATAAAAACAAAACAAAAAAAACACTGGATTAATTTTTATCATTATAGGGTGGATGTGTACATGCACTGCCAACACACATTTATGTTCAAACAACATGTAAAAGTTAATTTTGTATCCGATGGCCCCTTTAAAGAACTGGAACAGAATCACTAAATTCTTGAAGAGATAGTTCACCCAAAAATTAAAATTGTGCCATTAATTTCTCACCCTAGTGTTGTTCCAAACCCGTAAAACCTTTGTTCATCTTCGGAAAACAAATTAAGATATTTTGATGAAATCCGAGAGCTTTCTGACTCTCCATAGACAGCAACACAACTACCACATTCAAGGCCCAGAATGGTAGTAAGGACATCGTTAAAATAGTCCATGTGACATCAGTCGTTTAACCTTATTTTCATGAAGCTACGAGAATACCTTTTGTGCTCATAGAAAACAAAAATAACGACTTTATTCAACAATTTCTTCTCTTCCATGTCAGTCTCCACCGCGCGTTCATGAGAGTACCATGACACGTGTGTGTATGCTGCTGACGCAGAACCCGGATGTGCTGCGCCTTGTTTACAAGCAAAGGAATGCACATGCATGTGTCGTGGTACTGTCTTGAACATGCGTCAAAGGCTAACACAGAAAAAATTGTTGAAGTTATTTTTGTTTTCTTTGGGCACAAAAATTATTGTAAAATTAAGGTTGAACCACTGATGTCACATGGACTATTTTAACGATGTACTTACTACCTTTGAATGTGGTAGTTGCGTTGCTGTCTATGCAGGGTCCAAAAGCTCTCAGATTTCACCAAAAATATCTTAATTTGTGTTCTGAAGATGAATGAAGCTCTAACAGGTTTGGAACGACATGAGGGTGAGTAATTAATGACACAATTTAAAATTTTGGGTGAACTATCCCTTTAAAGGTGACATATCATGAAAATCGGATTTTTCCAGGTTTTAAGTGCTATAATCGGGTCCCTGGTGCATCTACCAACCAAGGAAACGTGAAAAAGATTAACCCAGTAACTTTGTTTTGGGAAGCCTTTTTCTGCAAGCCTCTGAGAACACGAGCGCGTCTGATTTCGCTCCTTTGGTGACGTGGCAAAGGGATCTCATTATAATATTACCGCCCCTTAATCTGTAAGTTTCCACCCACGGAGCCGTCATTTTGATTTCTCAAGCGACAACGGTGTACCAGCTCTAATGCCATGGCGAAAGTTTGAGCAAAACATGCTAACTGTTCTGTCTTTGGCTGCACAGACGAGCACAGAACACTATTTAGAGTCCCAGCCTCAGAGGAGACAAGAGAGCAGTGCATTTATTGATGTATTTACTGTATATTGCTGCTGCCACACAGATCTCAAATAAACATGCGATTTATTTCCCAGCTGTTTACCTTCATAGACATTTTTGTAACTCGTGTGTGTTTTTAACGTAAACTTGTGTGTGAATGAGAACTTAGTTTAGTACTCACATGCTGTGACAGCCGCTTTCTGTCCGTGTGCTTCGGATGTGTGCACTTAGAAAACCGTATATAAGGAGTTTAAACTCATATGGTTTAAAACTCATGATTTCAGCGCGATAAACATGATAATCAGATAATGGAATGTAATGGCGCAGCTCTATTCTGGAAAAGGGGGCGGGGAGCAGCAGCTCATTTGCATTTAAAGAGCCAGGCCCGAAAAACAGTCTGTTTCTGCTTCCACTCAAAATAGGCATTTTCAAAATGATATAATAAATGATCTGTGGAGTATTTTGAGCTGAAACTTCACAGACACATTCTGGGGACACCAGAGACTTATATTACATATTATAAAAAGGGGCATAATATGTCTCCTTTAAACATTTCTATCTCTAGTCACAAAAGTTTCATTGCACTTGTACTAACAGTCTGAAAGGTGAATTTGGCTTTATATGATACATTCCTGCATGAAAGCGAGGGTCTCAAAGCTGACAGCTGCCTTTAGTGCCTAGTGTCAAACCGATTTCACAGATGTCAGATGACTGAAGTCAAGTAACATGTTGCGTTGTTAAAATGATGAGCTCTAATGAGGAATAACTCCTCTTATTATTCTCTGCTCCACCACACCCCTGACAGAAGCCGTCTTTTTCTTTCCCTGTATTTTACACAGGAGCCACAGTATATAAAGGTGGATTGATCATTAAAACCGTCCTCTCACCCCAGCTGTCCCGGCACCTAGTCTGAAAGGAGGCACCTTTGATTCGGAGCCAGGCTTAATTGGTCGTATCTAAAATGGTTTAAGTAATTAAGATGACAGAGCTGGTCTGTGAGAGAACACTTTCCTCGTGTCCTCTCGCAGAGGTCTGGCACCTCTCTAGGGTCCTCATTATGACTCTGTCCCCACAAGTTACATGTCCTCACAAGTGAAGATATTGACGGGTATCTCTCCAAGTTGACCTCCCACACACACATGATAAATTCATCATCTCTACAGAAGAGCGTTTGGGATTAAGTTGGTAGTGGTGGGAGGCAGGAGGTGATTTGACAGCGTTCGCTAATGCCCACGTTGGTTTTGAAACAAGCTAACATTGTATCATGTTTTGTTGCACTGAGTAATGCGCATACAGCATGTTATTGCAACAGAACAAGCGCGCTAGTGAGATCCAAAAGAGAATATGATGAAAACCTGGGTTGTAAAACCAAATTTAAACCTTAGAATTTACAAAGGATTTAAAACATTAACAAACATTTAATTCAATTCAGATTAATTAGAAATATTTCAGATTCTAAACTATTTCTAGGTCACTATTCGAGTAAATTTGTGACATTGATCATGTACAGATGGTCTTCCAGGATGCTCTTTGGATCATTCTCAAATCATGCATGTTTTAGGGGGGGGGGGCACCAACTTGCTACAAATGGGACATTTTAATCAATTTTCCAATTCAGCTTTTCACTAACTATTATGCTAAATTATGTAATGTAATTTGTAGTGGGAAAAAATGTACTTCATTACAAATGCAAAAGAGTTTTCACTTTTTCTGTAGTGTGTCAGTAGGAAATATCAGTTTACATTTCCAAACATTCATTTAGCCATTAATTGTAATAATCCAGTGAGATTTTTGTTTGCACAAGGAGTCTGACAACAGCCAGTGCTCCACACAGATTTGATCTCATCATCATCCAGTCTGTCTGGAATGACATGAAGAAACAGAACAAACTGAGACAGACTAAATCCAGAAGAACTGTGGCAATGTCTCCAAGATGCTTCAAGAAACCTACCTGCAAAGCTACAGTACTGTTAAAAGTTTTATGCTCTAAAAATGCTGTAAAATGAGGATGCTGTCAAAAATAATGTCATAAATAGATTTTCTTTATCAATTAACTTCTATTAACTAAATTAAATCAACATTTGGTGTGACCATCCTTTGCGTTTAAAGTAGCTTTTGCCCTAGGTGCACTTGCACATAGTTTTTCAGGTAGCTTTGCAGGTAGGTAGGTCTATTGAAGCATCTTGGAGACGTTGCATACCGGTACTAGTGTTCTAATAATTGTGGCCACCACTGTATATACAGTATATATATATATATATAGTTTTATTTAACAAGAGTAACCCTGTTCCCAAGCCCTATCCATCCAAATAAAATGTTTTACAATTATTGTTCCCCCCCCCTGGATTTTATGCATGCATATGCTCCTCAGTTGATCAGGTTCTTAGCATCCCCCAGGCAAATCCTGCAGGCATCCTTGTGAAGGATGACTGTGCAAGTAAAAGAGAATGTAAACTGAAGTGTCAGAGGAAGACCATTTCACAAGATCTGTTTTAACCTCTGTTTCTGTAATAAGAGGGACGAGTGGTGTAGGTCAGGCTTATGTGAGGCTTATGGGGTTGAAAGAAAGCCTTTGTTTGTATACAGCTATACAGACCAAGGCAGTGACTGGATTTCTGAAATGAAAACCAGGCCGTTTGTACTTCAGCGATCAATATATCATTGAATTTTCTAATATTGTCTATGAATTAAAAAGGCGAGTACAGCTTTATGTATTTTGACCCTGATAAATGAAGTACTGTGATGAACTGTGGTCATAATACTCAAATGTACATTTAGTCATTCACATAAACTTGAACATGAAAGACTGTTCAGAATAACCACAGGCACTCCTGTTCCCCTCAAACACTGAATTGGTATAAAAATTCAACTGAATACAGTCGATAATAATGTTAATCGTCTAATTAAGTGCGTAAATCTAATGCCATAAGTAGAAACTGTGAAGTAAAAACTATATATAGTGTGCTCGGTCTAATTACCTTCTGTTCAGTGAGTTAATTTTTTTAACCTTAAAAAGGATGAAACTGGACATTTCTGAAGACTGTAATATAGGATAGCTCAGTCAGAGATAAATGAAATAAATACAGTCTCTTGTCACTTTATGTATCTTGTATGTTCCTTCCAGCTGTGCTAAGTGCAGACAACGATACTTAATCAGGTTCATTAGGATTATTGATGGGATTCTCAGTTGAGGATCATTAACAGCGAAAGATTCCCGACCGCACTGCGCTCCACATGCGCGGAAGACTAGAACATATATTTCCTCAACATCAGTCAGATACGACCTCTGTCAGATGAAATGAGCTTACAACGCTTTGACACTATAGCGACATGAAGTATTACCGCTGACACAGTGCTGGAGCAGAATGCTTATTGCAGAGGTCATGTTTAGTCTGACCTCCCATTGTGGCTCATTTACCGGCAGCAGCAAAGACCAGGTAACACACGCAAATAAATAATGAAAGAAGGTGCTGAATTTAAGAGTGCAGGGGTCAGAGCTTAGCGCTTCTTCTGCGTTCATACAAGAGAAAAATGCCCAATTTCCAATTCAAAATGTGAATGCTGCCTCTAGCGCTGCACTGTGCAATGCTAAGGAGGTACGTACTGTACATGCATAAATGAGTCCTTATACATCAGCCGAAAACAAACTGAATTGTGGCATTGTTAGGCATAAGCAAATATTTTAAGGCATAAATGTTGTGAGATAATGTCATAACTGATATCACTGAGAATCCCCACGGCCTCCATTCTTAAATAATGTAAAAATCCCAGTAGCAACAACGTGGAGCATATATCAGAGATCTCAGCCGCAGGCCACAGTGCAAGCTGACTCCCTTAATGACCACACTGCAATTATTCTGCCCTTGAAACTTCAAATGCATATTAATTTGACTGAATTACATTTAAGGCTTAAACTTATAATTTCTCAAGCAGTGTAGCATTGACTTTTTGAGCATGTCCCATGCTACAAATAAATTTGTCACTGGAAGTTTGCTTTCGTTATGTTAATTAAGTATGATTATGTGAGACGGGAGACTTTGGAAATGTGCCTTTCCATCTTGTAAATATGCTTGCAACATATTTACAAGATACAATTGCGGTGTTGCAACACCACTACTGAACAGCGTGAAACAGATGCAGCATTGTAGTCATATTACAGAACAAATGGCTCTTATGAGGTAGCTCTTTTTAGAGAATCAACAACACAAAGCAAGTTTGCAAAATTGTTATTAATTAATCAAAAACATACATCACAGGCAGTTTTGTCTGATTCTTATGAACCAGTTCTTTTTAATAAATAAAAACCTACAGCGCAGCCTGTGTAGTCTGACTCACAAACAAATTATACTTATGAACCGATTCTTTTTAGAGAATCAGAAATACAGTGCAACCAGTATAGTCTGATTCCTGAACAAATGATTTGTATGAAACATTTTTTAATGAATCAAAAATACACTTATGAACAAAATACTCTTATGAACCAATTGTTTTTAATGAATAAAAAATGTACAGTGCACGCAGTGTAGTCTGTTTCCTGAACAAATAATTATTTTGAACCACTTTTTTTAATAAATAAAAAACCTACAGTGCAACCAGTTTTGTCTGACTAACAAGCAAATGACTCGTACGAGCCAGTTCTTTTTAGTGAATCAAAAACATACAGAGCAACCAGTGCAGTCCGATTTAAACAACCGACTCTGAGTTTGTTCTTTTTAGTGAAACTAATACGTACATAAAAGTGATACCTGAATCAGTGTAGTTACTGACTGGTTGTTCATATGACAATGTGTAGTAACGTATTTTATTCAAAAAATCTAATCATATAAATGTTACCACATTTAAAAACATAACCCATCATTTGGTGATGAAATGTGAATTTCTTTTTCCAAATATTTATTCCTCACAAGTTCTAAAAGAATCGTTAATGAAATCATTAAGGTACTGGAACCATACTGTTTCAGGAATTCTTAACGATTCCCATCACTGCTCGTTTGATTAGTTACAGTTTTAAGCCAGGATTTTGTTGAGCCTTTTTTTTTGTAGACTCATTCAGCCCTGATATTCCTAAAACTCTTAAATTAATGCAGTCATTTCCATTGACATTTACTTAAATGCATTTGCTCCCGGTCAGTCAGATATTGTACGCTCAGAAAAAGTGGCAGGTCATCATGAGCCAAACCATTTTTGAAGATGTACTGTATGTGACACTGACCAAGAATCAGAAAAGTGACCTATGATTATTGCACCACTGTTGCATGTGTCAAACGCATGATATTTTCACTTTAGATTTCAACTGGAATTTCACGGTCACAGGGTCCTTACCTATATCCAAATCTGTTCTGCTCGCTCTCTTCGATGGAATGTGCCGCATGCATTTTGTTCCTCCATGAATATTTAATTGGCTGGAGCCAAATTATCCCATGTATAATTTAAAGCAGGCATGTTGTTGTCTACCAATATGGAGTTCCCTGGTCATTATGAAGTCAGCAGTATTTATAAGAGGTATCAGTCTTCACCAGTGCAGAGACATGTCTAGGATAAAACAAGCATCGCTCAGCCATTTGTTCTCAGCTCTCCTTTTTCCAACCACACAAAGGGCAAACCATTATCTACTGCTGCACACCATCAGCAGTGCCAGTAGTATATTTGATATTGTATGCTTTACTTTTCTTTGGTATATAAATGTGTGGGTTTTGCTTTAAAGGAATAGTTCATCCAAAAATGAAAATTTGACACCCTTAGGACATTCCAGATGAAGATCAGTTTGTTTCTTCATCTGAACAGATTTGGAGAAATTTAGCATTACATCACTTGCTCACCAATGGATCCTCTGCAGTGAATGGGTAGCGTCAGAATGAGAGTCCAAACAGCTGATAAAAACATCACAATAATCCACAAGTAATCAACGTGACTCCAGTGGATCTATTAATGTCTTGTGAAGCAAAATGCTGCTTGTTTGTAATAAACAAATAATCATTAAGATGTTTTTAAATTCAAACTATTCCTCTATTGCTCTCTTCAGTAAATAAAGTTGTCTCATCTCAATCAGGTGAGACATATGCACAGATCAAGCACTGTTTATAAGCGAAAACCATCCAAAATGGGGGATTTTGATGTGAGAGGACAACAGGGGTTGGAAGGAAGCGTTATTATGTATTATGGATTGGTATTTTGGACAGAAGTGAGGTTTTAAAGTTAAAATGCTTTAATAATGGATTTATTTCTTACAAACACATAGCTTTTCACTTCACATGACGTTAATTGATGGACTGGATATGTGTGGGTTTTTGTGATGTTTATCAGCAGTTTGAGCAATAGCATTCTGACGGCACCCATTCACTGCATCCATTAGTGAGCAGGTGATGTAATGCTACATTTTCCCAAATCTGTTTCGATAAAGAAACAAACTTGTTTATTTCTTGGATGGCTTGAGGGTGAGTACATTTTCAGTAAATTAAATTTTTTTGGGTGGACTATTCCTTTAAAGCAATGGAATAAAATTTTCTTTCATGTATGTTCATGTTTTGCATATAAATGTGAGGTTTCAAAATTAAAATGATTTTTCATAGATGCCTGAAATGTGCAGATGCTCCTTGCCAGAAAAGCTGCCCCACCAATTTGGATATCAAGTCTTTCATCACCAGCATTTCCAACAAGGTAACACCTACTACAATGCTTGAACTCGCTCGCTCAGCAGCTACTCCGAACACAGTTTATTGATGTTGGCTTAAGTGATAATCTCATAATCCTTTGTGTATTATATTTCTCAGTTAGTTAAGCACAAACACTTATACGTGGCTTTATTCGGCCAGGTAAAATCTCCAAATCTCTGCTTGAGTCCATGTTTATAGTTGACTCTATTGTGTGTCTTCTAGAACTACTATGGTGCTGCCAAGGCAATCCTGTCCGATAACCCTCTGGGTTTGACCTGTGGCATGGTGTGTCCCACCTCTGATCTGTGTGTGGGGGGTTGTAACCTCTATGCCTGAGGAAGGCCCCATCAATATTGGTGGGCTGCAGCAGTTTGCTACTGAGGTAAGGTGCTCTTCAATGCAATGGCTAACAACTGCAGATTTTTCACCCTTAAGTCAAAGGTCTGGTGTGGTGATGATTCAAATAAACTTGAAGCTGAAAAGTAATGTAAAAACAATGTATTGTATGTTTGAATTTCAAGTCTTATTTTTGTACTTTAACGTAATGATTCCGTCAGTGGTCTACTGATGGTGCTCTCCTCTGTTCTTTCTGCTCTCTTGTACTTTGTGCTGTCTTGTAGCAGGCTTTGTACGTTCAGTTCCTCACTCACATTCCTATAACAATCACCAGGCTCTTTTTAGTTCATCTGAGAAAACTCAGTGGGAAAGACTTTTTCTCTGATGGAATGGACTTTTTTTTCAAAGGTGTAAATCAAGAACTAGCTCAGGCAGGGAGAGAAAAAGTTTGCCTTTGCTCTCTTGATTTTTTCTTTAGTTCTTAATCTTTTTGAGAAAAGTAAAAAAAACAAGAACCATAGAATTGTTTTTTTTTTCATGTTGCCTACCTAGTAGCCTACTACTTTGTACGGTCCTATTTGTTTAGCTTATTGTCTTATTTGTTGGTAAATATGTATTGGTTATTGTTGTCTGGCTGTGATTGAGTTAGCTGTGTGATTTCAAACTCTTATGTTTAACATTAAATCAGACAAATACTGTATAAACATTTATACACTACCATTCAAAAGTTTGGGGTCCGTAATATTTTTGTTAATGTTTTTGAAAGAATTCTCTTACGCTCACCAAGACTGCGTTTATTTGATTACAAATACTGCAAAAACAGTAATATTATGAAATACTTTTACCATAAAAAACTGCTTTCTATGTTATTATATTTTAAAATGCAAGTTATTTCTGGGCAGTATTTTCAGCAGCCATTTCTCGAGTGTACAGTATCACATGATCCTTCAGAAATCTTTCTGAGCTGATATCAATGTGCTAAAATCTTACTGACCCTAAACTTAACGGTTACTGGTGTATATATTATTTATAAGTTATGGAATAGTTTATTATTTTAGTAGGGAAATATGACTAAAAGGATTGATGCATAACCTAGTGACACTTTTCTTGTTAAAAATACGTTATGTGTCAGAAACGAGACCGGGATCCAACAGCAGGTGAAACAAAAAATGCAAAGTTTATTGAAAACTGTGATAACAGAAAATGCTCAGTCAATAAATCAGCCGGATAGCAAATCCGCCAGCAAATAGTCAGCTTTGATCAGCGCAGAGGTCAGACCAGCCTCTGCCGAGCCCGCGGAGAAGAGAGGCGGCGAACCGGCAATTGAAAGCCGCCGCTGAATTCCAGAGGTAGTGCCGAGCGTGGGCAGAGAGGAATCGGAAGGGGCTGCCGTGAAGAGACAGGCCTATGATAAGAGAGAGCCTAGGCAGAGAGCCGACCAGAGTCCTAGAGGGGCAGGCGGGTAAAAAGGGGAGGGTGACAAAAACAGGAACGCCAGACCGACTAGACTAGAAAAATAAACAAAACAAGACTGGGTTAGAAAACACAGCATGCACTGAGACGATCTGAGCTACAGAATTACGGAAATACATTACGGACTAACACAAGACAGCAACAATGAGGGCAAGATAAAGGGAAGATAATGAGGACAAAACGGGGTGCAGGTGAGGAGGGAGAATTAGCTAACAGGGATAACGAGAGGGGCGGGGTAAACCCCATGATGACAGCAGAGCACATGGCGAGCCGTCAAAACAAAAGGCCATGTGCTCCATGACAACAAAGCCTAAGCAGACCCCACCGAGATCGTGACATTATGTCTAACTATGCTTTATTTTGTGTACTAAAAATGTCTATATTACAACATGGTTATCACTGGCATTTTTTTCCATATATGACAACCTTTCGGTAGGATGACCCAGCTTTACAATAGCCTGCTCTCCCTTATTTCTAAAACTAGTGTGTCCATCTGTCAAATGTCTAGCTGTCCCGTCTTCACCCGTCTTATCTTCTCTTCACCTGACCTAAGTGAATCTCTCCATTTTCACATCCCCCCTCTTTGAAAAAAAAATCATCCTGAGAGGTCCAGAGAGTCCTGCAAGAGAAGACTAGCCATACCGTCCTGTCAGCTGCTTCCCCCCGTCACCTCTCACCACAGAGATGACAGCTCCTCTCTTCTCAAATGTGAAAGGACATGGTTGTTTATCAGCCTGTTGATTAGATAAGCCCTAGACAGGGCCATCAGTGGCCGCTCGCCTCCCCTCCTCTCCTCAGTATGAGCTCGCCGACATACACAGACCAGTGCCTGCATTAGTGTAAAGCAGGAACCGTACAGTACATCACATACAGTAAATCACATTATATGCCTAGGGTGGCTTCTGGTAAACAGTCAGTTGAGATGATACAGACGAAGCCTGAAAGGCTTTCTGGAGCTAAATAAGAGAGGAAAGAGAAGAAGGCGATCACAGCGTAATGTTATTTCATTAGGCCTGAGCGGATCTGTGCCTTTACTGTAAAAAGCTCCAGGGAGGTCAACTTTGAACTGTAATTTGCAGTTCCTTATAAATATTCCAGAGGTTACAGTGCCAGGGAAATAGGATTTATGTATTTTATGGAGCCAGAATAAAGGTGAAGTTTGCTCTCCTCAGGTGTTCAGTAAGATGGGCATCCCTCAGATCAGGAATCCAGAGCTTCCTCCAGCACTCGAAATGCCGGAGAGCTTCCACACGAGGATCACTCTCATTGGTTGCGGCCCTGCCAGCATCAGCTGCGCCTCCTTCCTGGCTCGGCTAGGCTACGATAACATCACCATCTTTGAGAAACAGAAATACATCGGTGGCCTCAGGTAAAGTAAATGATTCTGCAGTGATCCTCTTAACCTAAGCCTGAAAAACCATGCTGGTCTTGGTCTTGCTGGTGGACCACTGTAGTCATGTTGTTCTCCAGAAAAACATTATCAATGTGCTGTCATAGTCATCTTATCAGTCGACTTAGCTGTCTAGTTTTTGTTGACAAAAATACTGTAGGTTGGTTAATTGTCAATCAAATAAACAAGCACAAAAATAGTCATTTTAATAGGCCTTTAAAAACAAGTAGACTTACAAAATATTATCAATGTTAGCAAACATTTTGTTAGGATAACTAGTATGTTATTAGAATATTATTTATTTTATTAATAGTATATTAAGGATAGGCAAACTGATTTTAAATATAACACAAATGTAATTAAATATGACAGTTTAGAATATTACATATTTATTTATTTGTTATTATTATTCAATGTCATTTTATTAATTTTATTTCTGAATATTAGGTATTTATAATGCTGCTCAAAGGTTGGGTTAATGCAATGTTTGGGTTAATGTTTTAATGCAATGATGCATTAAAACATTTTTACAGTTATATTTTTCAGTTACTTGTAATAATAGTTCACGTTACTGTTTTAATGTATTTTTTATTAAATAAATGCAGCCTTGGTGTGCATAATAGTCGTCTTTTAAAAATATTTCGAAAAAAAAAAAACACCTTCCCGACCCGAACCTTTTGAACAGAAGTATATGTCATAATACTGCTTGCTTGCTTGCTTATGTATTAATTAATTAATTTATTTGGTTTTGTGTTGGTAATATTAGTTTCTCTGTTATATGCTCCTCCTGGATCTTTAATGAGCAGAACACGTGCTTGAGTGCAGAGAGATCACATGTGCGATTTGAACAGGTGCCGTTTGCCCCGAATGTTATTTACTGAAGAAGTCTGAATGATACACCATCTTGTAATTCCCATTATTATTATTTTACTCACGCCCGATGGAGAATGAGATGTTGTCAAATGCACTATATCTTTCACATGCGTTATGGGGTTGTTCACGTGGACATCGATTTGTACAGCGTCAAAGTAACTGGACGTCATTCATTTTCAATGAGAGGTGGCACAAGCATGAGCTAGAGAGACAAAGTTGAACAGAGCTCAGCAGACTGATCGATCAGGGCATCCTGATCATGACTAATCAATAGGGCTATAATGCCACAAAGAAACAATTGCAAATATTAAAAGTTGTATTTGTGTGTCTCCCTGTCTTTGTTTGCAGCACTGCTGAAATTCCTCAGTTCTGTTTGCCCTATGAGGTGGTGCAGTTCGAGATTGATCTGATGAAGGATCTTGGCGTAAAGGTACCAGTGAAAGAGAGATGGGGGGATGTCAGATCCTTCCAACCCATCAACAGCCAAATGTCACTGACATTAATAACCGTGCAGGGAAAAAAGCAAGCTAACAACACACAATTAAAAGCCACATTAGTGAGGCAAGTGGCAAAGACATCCATCTGTCCACTGCCTGAGAGCTGTGATTGTGAGAAATGGCAATCGATAGAACTCATCCAGATCACCTGACCATGATTAATTTGATTTTAGTCTTGAGTGAGCTGGAGAGAGACAGAAGGGGTGAGGGAAAGGGTTTCTGAAACTTAATGGAGGTTGGTTAAGGTTAGGTAAGGGGGACATCGACTCCCATGAGCTGACCCTCAACACTTTATTCATTTTTTAGCAAAGAAATTCCATTTCCAATTATTTTAATCAAGAAAATTAGTGTTGATTATGATTCCACCATGTTCTGTGAACAAAAACACTTAATCTTACTCAAATAATTACCCCCCCCCCCCAAAAAAAAAAAAAAAAAAAC
>NW_015546102.1:2816803-2817962 GCF_001515605.1 Sinocyclocheilus anshuiensis | reverse complement strand
AAATTCCCCCCCCCCCCCAAAAAAAAAAATAAATAAATAAAAATAAAACATTTCTCTTGGTCCTAAACAGACTTAGAACTGCATACAATTTTACAAAAGTCATCTTTACAATCAAGCACTGAAATGTACTAATATGACCATTAATTGGCTCAACAGTGTGTTAAATTATTATTTATAATTTAATAATATTATTTATTATTTTTTTAATTGATAAGTTGCTATTAGATATAAAATTTGGGTATTGACCAAAAGTAAAGAAATGTATGTTAAAAAATATTTCAATTTCAAATAAATTGTTCTGTTAATCTTTCTATCATTGAATCGTGAAGAAAAAAAAATGTTACACAGTTATTTCCACAAAAAAATATTAAGTAGGATAACTGTTTTAAACATTGATAATAATTAGAAATATTTATAAAGCACCAAATCAGAATGATTTCTGGATAATCATGTGACACTATAGACTTTGAGTAATGGCTGCTGACAATTCAGCTTTGCCATCACAGAAATAAATTACATTTTAAAATATATTTCAATAGAAAACATTAATTTAAAATTTTATATTTTACAGTGTTACTGTTTATACTGCATTATTGATCAAATAAATGTAGCCTTGGTGAGCATAACAAACTTCTTTCAATATAATTTAAAAAATTCACACCGACTCCAAACTTTTGAACAGTAGTTTATATCAGCCATTATTGGATATATAATTGTGCTGTTAATTTTGTTTGTTTTTACTATCTTTAAAACACTAATAATTTAATAACACTGTAAAATGTAATCTTTAGCAAATCTCAAATAATATTTTTATTTTATTATTCATAAAATAAAAAATATTTCATACTGTACATTATAATGTTGTGATGCAGAAACTCACATGTAGCATTCAAAACAACTAGTTTTGTTTTGTTTTTTTTTGTATTTTTAAATATTGGCAGATGAAATGGTCAACTTATGAGTATCAGTCAAAATTTCAGTATTGGTCCATTCCTTTTCCTTTACCTTGCATAGTGTAGCGAATCAGCTCATTGGGGAAATATGAATAATTAATCATAACTAGTTATAATTAACTATAAATATTTAGATCCGCTGTAAGTATTTACTTGACCTCTCAGGGTCAACTGTCTGTCAATTCTAAGAACGTTAATTTCCTGGT
>NW_015546102.1:2802016-2816680 GCF_001515605.1 Sinocyclocheilus anshuiensis | reverse complement strand
CTTGTTAATCTAATGAATAACTGATTTGTTAAATCAAATGAAAAATTGTGTTTTTGATTGCTCCAGACGCTACAATAGGTTAGTTTTTATTAATGTCATGTAAGCTGTCTATGTTGGCATCTGTCTAATTTAACTGGCTTCTACCAGGTGACAGATGAATTACTGCACAATATTTTACAATCTGATTTATATTGTTAGCTGCGCTTTATTATTTGCATTTGGCTTTCCCCTGTGGCCCGTGACCCTTTAAGAATTGACCTGTGACCCACCGCCTGTGAACCACGGGTCTATTTGTCATTTGTACTCCAACACATAGCGGCACATGTGACCATAGAATCACTCTGTTTGCACTAATGTATCATAACTATACTCGTCTGTATACTGCCGTTACAAAGGTTGCGGGATGATTGATGTAATTATGTCCCGAAATTCACAGCAGCATAGAATAATTGATGCTAACATCCTCTTTATGTGAATAATACAGACAGATGGAGGCAGCTGAGACAGATGCAGTGTGGATGTTTTTTTTTTTTTCTGACAGGTTGTTCTTGAGAAGGGACTAAGGAAGAACGGGATGACTCTGACCTCGCTGAAGGAAAAGGGCTTCCAAGTGGTCTTTGTTGGCATTGGTCAGTCCCTCTCTAGAGGTTCTTTTACCTATTTTGTGTGTGCTCACCTGTGCATGTCTTTTTTCTTTATAAGTCTTTTAAAACTGTCACGTGCTTGCTGACATCCTGTGCCAATAAACTAATTAGTCCCTGCATTAAAAAAATCAGTGTTCTCCTCCATTGGAGGTCACTCTGTGAAGTAAAAACTCTGAAGTAAAAGCACATAACCCCTGTCCTCGTTTCCCTTGATATCTAACTGGCCTGTCTGTGTAATGCTCCCTGTTTCATTGTCTCTTTTTTCTGTCTTCCTGCATGTCTTGTATTCTGCCTTGCTCTCCATCACCCCATCTATTCTGTGTCCTTCAATCTGTTATTCCTTTTTGAACACACATACACTCACACACTCACTCTTTGTTAAATGGCACATTCATTATTCCATCCAGACACGATGTCCATATTTAACCTTAAAGAGATCACCAATAAATGAGAAAAGTGGTTCAGAGTTACCAATAAATGAGAGTTCTGTTATTTTTTTGTCACAAAAATGTATAATATGACTTTTTCATCAATAGAACACATAAGGAAATTTTTTTTTAATTAATTGGAAATTCACCACGTCTATTTTCTTAATGCATGTTTCTACTGTGAGCAATTCATCCATGCGTCTTTAATTTAATTAATTAATTTATTTATATGTTATAACTTGATCTTCCATTTAAATGTCATTTAATTTAATCATTTAATCCACTTCCCTTTCTTAAAATCTACCGCTACCCCCACAATATCATAAAAAGGTCTAATACATCTCTATTTGAAGCTGTATTTGTGTGAGGAACAGAACAATTTTTTTTAATTTTTTGAAATCATCTTTATCTCTCTTTAAAGTTCTTGCGAGAAGTAGCGAAGTCTGATTCATAGGGAATTGTTCTTTTCAGTCAGACCTTTTCAATGAATCAATTGATCCAGTTCACAAACCACAAAGTCACAGCTGTTAACAGCTCACTGGAGAGGAAGATCATCAATAAATAATTACTTAATTTTTCTGCGTCTCACAGAATTGTTGTATGACTTCGGAAGCCTTGGAATATGGTGCATGAGTTGTGTGGACCACATTCATGGTGCTTTTTATGGGCATTTTTTAAGCGTGAAAACTCCAATCGTTATTTATTCTAATTTGAAAAAGATCGACCAGTACATTATTCAAAATATATTTTTGTGTTCCACAGAAGAAAAAAAGGACACACTTTAGTATAGGGACCAATTCTCACTATTAATTAGTTGCTTATTAGCATGCCTATTATTAACATATTAATTGTTTATTAGTACTTACAAAGCACATATTCTGCATAACCATATTCTACATCCTTAATCCTACCCAATACCTAAATTTAACAACTACCTTACTAACTATTAATAAGCAGCAGATTAGGAGTTTATTAATGCAAAAAGTCATAGTTAATGGTTTGTTAATGGTGAGAATTGGACCTAAAAATAAAGTGTGACCGAAAAAAGTCATATAAGTTTATATGGACATGAGGTCAAGTAAATGATGACAGAATTTCAACTTCTTCAACTAATCCTTTAATGCTTGGCATTTGTGTTTTTTCGCACAGAAAGAAATATGTCCATTGAGTCATTTTGCCTTTTATTTTTATTAAAGTAAGGAGATATTGTGTGCATTGGTGTATTGATTTGATTTGAGAAATTCAAACATTCCTCAAGGGTGACTGTGTACTTTGTGCTTCTTTCTTCTCCTTATAATTAAAAGGAATACGTATCATTTATTATGTTTGAATTGCACTACTTTTTGTTAGCTAAGCTTCATTGTTATTGAGACGGGCGAGTCTCAGAACTGCTCTGGGATTTCTTTTTCTCATAAAGCAATGGCAATAAGCTGGGAATCATAAAGGAAATGATTACATTTGCGCCTCTGTGATATTTTTTCACCACTTCTCTCATGTTGTCTCTAATGTCAGCCTCTACAGTGATTGACATGCAAATGTGTACCTTTGCCTTTCAGAGAGAAAAATGGTTGAAAAACACAGATAAGGATGTTTCTTTTCGGCCTGTAAAAATAACCGGCTTGTTCCACGCACACCCTTTTTTGTCATTTTATCATGTGATTGCCATGTCGTACGCTCCCCAGCTCAGTAATGGCTATCATCAAAATATACATTTTTGGACTGTTGCCTTGAAAATATTGTTTTCTGTGTACACCCACCACAAAATCGTTCACAATGGAGGCAATTAAGCCCGGAATGCTTTGAGGTTAGCAGCAGTCATGTGGGTTTATCTGAAGCATTGAAAAAGATGAATGCAGCTTCTAAACTACACCATATGGGTAGGCAGATTGGTCTAGATGTTCAGTTCTAATGAATATGACTCTGAGGAGGTCTTCCTGAGGTCAGCGTGTATATCATAGTGTCACATTAGTTGAGTTTCCTACAAAAGCTTATGAAATGCCAGGAGCTGCCTAATACATATAATATTTTCTTAGATTAAAGAAAAGATTTTCTCAGTGTCACTTTATATTAACTTTAATTAAAAACTTTACTGCGTTATGTAATGCTTACAAATCATTAGTTTGACAGCTAGAAATAAGTTCATAGTTAGAAATGTCATTTACATTTTAAATGCTATATTTTTTAGGTATATTCTCCATGGACTTCCTGGAGTGCCTTCGGGGACTCCTGGGGGAAAACTCTGGATTTAAGGCAATCACTGTCAGGGAAGGATAAAACTGTCTTTTTAACATGCACCTATTATATGGCAAGCCGTTTTAGCTTAAAATATCCCCAGCGTTACTCGTCGTAATTGCATTTTTACTAGTAACAATTCAATTAGAGAGCTCTACAATTAAATTCTTACTAGTAACAATACCAATTAGAGAGCTCTCTAAATCACTTCTTACTAGTAACAATTATAATTAGAGAGCTCTCTAATTCAGTTATTACTAGTAAGAATTCCAATTACAGAGCTCTCTAATTCAATTCTTACTAGTAACAATTCCAATTAAAGAGCTCTACAAATCAATTTTTACTAGTCAAATGTCTCCATTGACTTACATTCATTTATAATTACAGAGCTCTACCTCCGAATTTTTTTAATTGCAGAGCTCTGTAATTGAATTAAAGAGCTCTCTAATTCAGTTCTTACTAGTAACAATTGAATTAGAGAGCTCTCTAAATGGAATTCTTACTAGTAAAAACTGAATTAGAGAGCTCTTTAAATAGAATTCTTACTAGTAAAAACTGAATTAGAGAGCTCTCTTAAAGAGCTCTCTAATTCAGTTGTTACTAGTAACAATTCAATTAGAGAGCTCTCTAATTGTAATTTTTCTAGTAAGGATTGAACTGTAGAGCTCTCAAATTGAATTATGACTAGTAAGAATGTAATTGCATTGCTCTCTAATTCAGTTAGAGAGCTCTATAATTCAATTGTTACTAGGTTACATTTTGGATACAATATTGTCTGTTTTTGTTTCACCAACACAAATAGTTCCAAACAAAGCCGGAAAAGGAGAGACATGTTTGGTACTTGCATGAATCTGTGTTTTTAAATGAATCACTCAGTAAGACAGAGTCGTTCCAGCACAAAAACCACGGTTCCAGCACAAAAACACACTCAGCAAAATATCGCCTAATTAAGCTTATCGAAAAAATACACCAAAATAATGTCGCAATTGAATTTTTCCCCCTAATGTCTGACCAAAAAAAATAAATAAAAAAATAAAGATATTTTAAAACACATTTTGTCAAGAGTGACAATTAACCTATTAATTAGCCTATAATATGTACTAGCTCAAATTCTGCATGCATGTTACAGTGCATAATAAACACCAAAATGACAAAAAAAATTGTCTGGTAAAGTATTTTCAAGACTATAGGCTACTCTTTATTTTCTTTTTTGTGATATGGACCTAAGGGTCTGAAATAAAGAAATAACAATATTAATAATATTAATAATAATATAAAGGTGTGAATTAATGAAGTGATTAAATATTAAAACAAAACTGTCATCTCACTCTTATGGTCATTCTGACACAATGACAATGCTATCAATTCATGCTTATGGGGCTTTTATTTTGAAGTGTATCACCACAGGCGGGATTTGGAAAGGCAAATGGGTGTAGTCGCAAATCTGTTTTGCATCTAATGAATACAAGTTTTTACTAGTAAGAATACAATTGTAGAGCTCTGTAACTAGATTTCTTACTAGTAAGAATTGAATTAGAGAGCTCTGTAATTACATTGTTACTAGTAAGAACTGAATTAGAGAGCTCTCTAATTGTAATCCTTACTAGTAAGAATTTAATTATAGCGCTCTCTAATTAATTGTTACTAGTAAGAATGCAATTGCAGAGCTCTCTAATTCAATTACAGAGCTCTCTAATTTAATTGTTACTAGTAAGAATTGTATTAGAGAGCTCTCTAACTGTAATTCTTACTAGTAAGAATGTAGCTGTAGAGCTGTGGAATTGCATTCTTACTAGTAATAATTGCATTGTAGAGCTCTCTTTTCAGCGCGACCTCATTATGATAATTGCGCCTCATGCATATTCATAACTGTGAATGTCTGTCCCAATATAGCCTTGTAAGCAGTCCGTCAATTATAACACCTTTCGCTACGGAAATAACAATATTAATAATATTAATAATAATATAAAGGTGTGAATGAATGAAGTGATTAAATATTAAAACAAAACTGTCCTCTCACTCTTATGGTCATTCTGACACAATGACAATGCTATCAACTCATGCTTATGGGGCTTTTATTTTGAAGTGTATCACCACAAAACTTGATTTGTCTACTGCATAAACTTAAGGTTCTATGTTAATTCAACTAAAGCTGTTTAGTTTCAATTTGTGTAAAAACTAAAATGGTTTAGTGCAACGGGTTTCTTCGCAAATTTCTAGTAAAGTCTAATTCGGGTTAAGGGTGTAGCCTTGTAAGCAGTCCGTCAATAACACCGTTGCGCTACGGTTTCCTGAGTTTGAGTGGACCCTTCTGATCCCGCACCCCCTCCCCCCAATTCACTTATACTGTCCTATCGGAATAAAGGCAAAAATGCCAAAAATAAATCAGTTCAGTCAAGCAGCTTTTAATGACGAATAGCAGCGCTGATGCTCTAATGATCTATTAAGTATTATTATATATTGATTAAAATCATTATAAAATGATTATGCTTTACAAAGAAGAAATATAGGTAGTCTATGTAGCTACTGTAAGTTATTTTTAAAGGTGAATTCACACTTGCACAGAAAACATGCATATAAATGTATTCTCAGCAATTTGCATATTTAATTATTGGTTGTAAAATACCTGTTTTTGTTAAGCTTTGCAAGGGCCTTATTCGCATTATCCACTCACACAATAATGCTGAGGCTGGGTCCTGCACTGCTAAGTTAACAGAAGCATTTACTGCATGATGAAGCCTATTAGAATGCAGTTAGAATGCCACTATAATTATGAGGGCAAAAATATAGTATTTGTTTTTTATATTTATAACATCTGATATAGTTAAGTAATGTCATACAAGCAAGAGTGCCGTTTTCCGAATATTAGATTTAGAGAGCTCTCTAGTTGGCATTGTTACTAGTAAGAATTTAATTGTAGAGCTCTCTAATTTAATTCTTACTAGTAAGAATGCAATTGCGGAGCTCTCTAATTTAATTAGAGAGCTCTCTTATTGTATTTATAACTAGTTAAAATAGATTTAGAGAGCTCTCTAGTTGGCATTGTTACTAGTAAGAATTTAATTGTAGAGCTCTCTAATTTAATTCTTACTAGTAACAATGCAATTGCAGAGATCTCTAATTCAACTAGAGAGCTCTCTAATTCAATTCATACTAGTAAGAATTGAATTAGAGAGCTCTATAATCATAATTGTTACTAGTAAGAACAGTTCTTACTAGTAAGAATGCAATTGCAGAGCTCTCTAATTAAATTAGAGAGCTCTCTTATTGTATTTATAACTAGTTAAAATAGATTTAGAGAGCTCTCTAACTGGCATTGTTACTAGTAAGAATTTAATTGTAGAGCTCTCTAATTGAATTGTTACTAGTAAAAATGCAATTACGACGAGTAACACTGGGATTATTTTAAGATAAAACGGCTTGCCATACTATTATGCCTTTTCGAATATAACCTTTCATGCAGTGTAGCTGTATGTGAACATAAACTATCTGCAAAGTTGTGAAGCCGACAGTGCACGATAAATAAAGTTATTGTCTATCAAAAAAAAAGAGTCGGCTCGCAATCGCCTAAACGAGTCGTCAGGAATTCGAATCTTATTCTGTTACGGCTCTACGTCACAAAGTAACACATTTGCATAATGTCTGCCCACGTTCTTCGTGGCCAACTTGCCCGCCCACGAACAGAAACATTTCTGTGTTAACATCATGTCGAGAAGACGCTGTATCCTACGCTGTGAGAGTAAATTTGTTTTATCACATCTTATAATTACCACAAACTTGTTAACACTTGACACTTACCACTGAGAAACGTCCTGCTCCAGTCGTGCTTGCAAATCAGTCTCTTGTCGATCAGCCACATCAACCGTTTCATCATCAGACTCCGGCTCGAATTGGTAAGCGAGGGCTCACGGAAAGGAGGGGTTTAGAGAGACTGATTCTTTGAACTGATTTGCACGAGTCGTTTACGAATAATTTAGAAATGAGGTAAAATTAAGTCTATTTTTTGAGAAAACGAACGTGTTTTTTGACATTGCATGCATGTAAACCTGTTTTAGGAGACTCATAAAACAATATTAGCAACCTTAAAAATGGCATAATAGAGGCACTTTAACTGTTTTGTGTCGTTTTACTGCATATGGCATTTAAGCTGTTAAAGAAAGCGGTCCAAGAACTACTTTTCAACTAAAGTTGGACTGCAGATGGTATATTGGATATCAATATGTTGTGCTTTACATTTATAGCAGAACTTCAAAAAATTGAGCTGGTTACTTTTTATTGTAGTATATTACTTCTTGGTGTTGCTGTTAGTCACACAAACTTCGATGTATGTCCTCGCTGTGGTGCTGATCCAGGAACAGTACAAGCCAAGATCCATCTAAATCGTTACTTAAAAACTCAACTTCTTTTATTTTTCCCCATTGGTCATGCTGTAAATAGTTAGCCTAGAAGATCACAACAGGACACAGAACAGAAAACAAAGTTTTTCCTTATTAGTATAAAATCTGGAAACAAATGTATTGATCCTAATACAAAATCCTAATGTAACACTCGCCTCAGGGTAAAACAAAACAAAAACAACTCCTGGAAAATGTCTACCATATAGATATACAGGGTTCTGAGACCCTACTTTTGTTTTAGAATTGTCAAAATCCTAACACTTTGTTTATTTCCATGTTTAAATTTAAATATTTAATTTAAATATGTAAAAAATGCAATATTTTAGATTCTGCGCTATTTCATGGTCACTACCCTAGTGAAAAATAAATATACTAAAATGTATTTGAAATACATTTATTTCATGCAAAGTATACTACAAATACATTTACATATTTACAGGTATGTACTTAATAAAAATACCCTGCAGTTTTACTTTTAGTATACTAAACTGGTATACTTAAAGTCTGCTAAATTGCAACTAATTTTGTACTTTATGCACTTTAATTGTGCGGAAGTAGAGCTGAAGTCCAACTAAAGATATACTGAAGTATATTTGATTGTGCTAAAGTGGAACTATTGCAAGTATACTTCAGGTACCCTTTAAATATCTCTCATTAGACCTATATTATTCAAACATAATACAAGCCTCATCAATAGTGACATTAAAACATATTTTAGGCTTAATCATAATAAATATTCATTGTGCACAAGTAGTACAAATAGTTATTAAATTATACATTTTATATCAGTAAGTCTTGAGCAATATGTCAGTAAATATGTTAATAGATATAAACTATACCTAGTATGAAATAAATGTTTTTTTTTTTTTACTTGGGTAATCAAGTGACCACATTTATGACACATAACAATGTGTATAGATTGTATAGACTGTCATATGTTCTTGTTCTTTGGATCATCAAATCATGCTGGAGAACAGGTTTTTTAAAACTGTTTTTAAATAGATAAAAGAGGGACTCGCAAAACACCTTCGGGGTTCCTCGCAAGATTTCATTTCTAAAACCACATCTACTTCTCTACTTACCTTTGCTGTAAAATCATTACTAGTCTGTGAATCACAGTATTTCTCTTCAGCTCTTGCAGTTGCTTAATGCATTATAAGCATACGGGAAAAGACTAGTATTTAATTTGTGTATGGATTTGATCTGGGAAGTGTCAAATGGCGCTACGAAGCAACTGCTCTTAGCCAGTTCAAGGCAAAATTACACTTTTTAGACATCTCTCAGCTACACAACTTTGTGAATTTAACCGTTATCCTTATGTTGCCTTGTATGAAGCGCCTACACTGTTCAGAACAGCCTTTAAATAGCCTATAATGATGGGAAAGAAGTACAGGCAATATTTTGTTTTGTACCTGGAGCATCTGTGAACTTCCAGTTACCTCCTGCACGTCGTACATGTTCATCTGTTCTTTGTTGCTTCGGCGTACAAAGTTTTCATCTGTTGCTTCAAGGCACACAATGTTTTTTTCCCTCCCATCACCAGGGGTGTGAAGTAACGAATTACAAATACTCACGTTACCAGTCGCATCTTCCTCTAAGGTAAATTTCGGATTTTTGCTTACTAAATGATTTGTATATATGCTTGCCTATCTACATGGCCTGAAATTTGGTGTGAGGTTGCGGGTATTGCATACAGTGTTAACTCCCTGAAGTGCCACGTTCGGTAAATTCCCACTCACTTATGAGACACGCGATCTGCGCTGCCTCGTCTCTCCCTTGCGTAACGTTTTTTTTTTATTATTTTATTTTTTTTATCCATTTTGTACAATCCGCTTTAAATGGGGATGTACTGAGAATAACTTTCATCTTTTCTTCAACTGAATACTGTTTCCGTGCTGTTTTGATGTATTTTAAAGAGTTGGCAGTCAAAATTAAAACTGCTGGATGATAGATATTCTGCATTCTTTATGACAAACAAGATAATGTGAATTACATCCTTGGGGTGCGTGCCGTCCATAATAGACAGATTTGAAGTGACAGGGGGTTAAGTATCCCTTAGATCCATTTCTGTTTGCCCTTTGTCTTATCGACATACTTCTTAAGGAAGCCGCCTGCCGTTGCTCTAGTTCATTATTATACGTTACATGTCTGCAGAGGACATAATTCCAAACAAACTCTATTAGATCATTGATTTATATTCAGTTGCTGAAGTGTGTTTATGCTCTGTAGTTACAGTTAACGTTTGTACTCATAATGTTGATATCAGCTGCACAAATCATGACTTCGCTGAGGTTTTAACATGGGTCGTTTGCCCTATTACAATATGCCAGATGCTCTGTGAATATTAGTGTTCAGGTGCTCTGTGAATATTAGTGCTCATTATTTTGAGGGGCACAAGTGACAGTTGCAACTCACTTGGTGACACATTTGTGGTTCTGTTTTTGTTTAGCATGTACTGTATAATATAATATAATATAATATAATATAATATAATATAATAATATAATTTTATTTATTACAATAACAATAAATGATGCATAATTACATAAAAGTAACCCTAAGCCAAACATTAATCTTAACCCTAATCATATAGTAAGTACATGTAGTTAATTAATATTACTCAGTACTTATAGGTATAATTACAGTACACTGTAACAACAATACCTTAAAATAAAATTTAACCTAATATAATAATATAGTTGGATACTGTACACGAATAAATGGATGAATTCATATAATTAATTAAAATATAGTTTATTTATTATTTGGTGTGCTAAATTGCCATTGAGCTTGACAGCAAGTGATCACCATGCATTTTTTTGTTCTGATAACTCATACTTAAACTCATTTTCAAGTTAAAAGTGATGAAGGTGGGTAGATAATAAATTACATTTGAAGCAAATGATGAACAGAAATGAAATTGAGACATGTTTAGAATAGGCAATTTAGACCATTATTTATGTTTAATGACTGTAAAAAAATATTGTAATTTTAAAGGAAAACACTGTAAAAATCCTACCTTAAAAATCTGTTAATTGGTTAACACTTACTATATAATATAGAGAAAAACTTTTATCGATATAACGGGACAAATTTATGTAATTTTATATTAAAATAATGTTGAATATGCAGTTTTGGACTTTCATAATTTACAATGAAACAAAATGTAATTTGACATTCTCATAATTTCCTGTGTGACACTTAACATTTGATGTTTTTTCGTTGAAATAAATGTCTTCTTTGTCTACCGGTTTTAAGTTGCATTCTGAATCTACTTGGCTCAAAATATGAAAGGACACAATGTTTCCAATGTTGTTTTATGCACCTGGTCACACATTGCCTCCAGGTGTATTCATCCTAACACACAATATATATTCTTAATTATTATTTTTTCATGTTGGACAGGTCTTCCACAAGCCAACAGGGACAAGATCTTTGAGGGCTTGACCACCGAACAGGGATTCTACACATCAAAGGATTTCCTACCCTTGGTTGCAAAGGCCAGTAAAATAGGTACTGAAAGAGATTCCAGTTTATATTCCTTTCAACATGGTGCGATGTAAAAAATTTAGTGTGAATTTACAGTATACCTTTGGATTCCAGCTGCTATCATTTAACAGTAATTTTACTTTACTTATTTCCTGTTGTGTTCTCTTGCAACAATATTACACTGACCGGGGGAAAAAAAAAACTCTCCTCAATAGTTCTCAGTTGTGGCATTCAGTGGTCAAACTGTTAATAGTTTCTGTTAATGATATTTGAATCTCGATGCACTGAATTTTACTTACAATTTGTGTTATTTTTATTTTTTTTCTGTGGCACGTGTCTTTTGCAGGTATGTGTAATTGCCGTTCTCAGCTGCCAAAGCTGCATGGGAATGTGATCGTCCTAGGCGCAGGAGACACAGCGTTTGACTGCGCCACCTCTGCTCTCCGCTGTGGAGCTCGACGAGTCTTTGTGGTGTTTAGAAAGGGCTTCACCAACATTCGCGCGGTTCCAGAAGAGGTAAAAAAAAATCAGTTCAGCAGCACCTTCAGCCAGTGATAAACTCCTATTGAAAGAACAGCTGTATACCCCACGTCCTTAAGAAGACTTTTTCTCTTTTTGTCCTCTAAAATTACATTTTGTGTTGATATTTGACATGTTTTCTGGTAAACTCTCTCTCCATCGCTACTGCTCACTAAAATGACAAGTAGATAGACAGATTATGGTGTACCTCTACAAGCTCTTTTACTCAAAGAAGTATTCTGCCTTGAGTATCTCTTAATTTATTATGCATAAATGAAGACAATTCCAATCATTTTTTTTTTTAAATCTCTGTTTAGGTGAAGTACAGTATGTAATATCTGTTTTGTTTTGTTTTTTTGGTCAGAGTGGATCAGCAGTAACAAAATTGGCTTAACCACAGTGTTGTGGCCGAGCTTCCTGTTTGTTTGCAGTGTTTGAAAGTGTATTATTGTTATTATTATTATTATTATTATTATTATTTGCCCAGTTGCACAGAAACAACACAGATCACCTTTAAAATGATCTTGTCTGGCACCTGGCAGACTGTTGCATAAAACCCTAAAATAATGAAAATTATTCCCAAATGGACATAATGTATTCAAGGGAATGTAAAAAAAAAAAGTGAAGTTATATTCATTATCCACCTTTCCTCTAGAACCAGCTCAATTGAGAACGTAACCTAGTTTCGAAGCCATTGTCTCAGTTATTACTGATATTTTGCCTGTAATGTGGAATAGTTACATGAAATATTAATCGTTTCAAATGGAACCTTATCAAAGTTAACACAGCTAGCTGTAGATTACAGAACAGACAGTCGGAATAAAAGCGATAAAAGTCAGCTGAAAAAAACTGAATGGCCTTACCTAATAGAGTAAGCTGACAGTAAAAAGATTCAGAGTAAAATATCTCTGATAACTGATCTGAAATCTAGGGTAAGATCTGGAGTGGAGTGAGCTGGAGTTAAAAGTGGACCTTTCTCTGTGAACTGGACATCTGAGATAAAAATAAATAAATAAATAAACATGTGAAACACTAAGGTTAAAAAAAACAAACATACGTGAACAAAGAAGACTTATGTGTTTTAAAATGATTAATACTGCCTCTATTTCCTATACAATATTTGTTTTTTTCAGTTACACACAAATAAACATTATATACAATGGTTATACCTTAATACATATAACTGAATATACAGTATTGTTTGAGACATATTTTGAGACATATGAGACAATTTTATGTATTACACAGGATACATATAAAGTATTATGTAAATTTAGAAAAACTAGTAATGTAGAGTTAAATGGTGATAGAAAAATAATTTTTTTTGAGGGGAATGTTTAGTAACCTTCACAGAATTGTATGTGTGTGTGCTGTTAAGACTTGAACAGAGGCAGTGTTGGGTGTAACTAATTACTAAGTAATTAGTTACTGTCATTTAATTCATTTTCCCTTGAAAAAATAAAGGGATTACTCTTATTTTTTCTGTAAGTTAATTACAGTTACTTCTTATGTAATTGAACTTAATACTGTATATAGACTGTAGAACATTTATACACAATACAATAGTAGATTTAATATCAAAATGTAAAGTCTAACCTTAAAATGCATGCTTTTTATGTACCCTTCTCATTTTAAATAATTTGAGTAAATAAGAATACTGGACACTTTAGTTCTCCAATTCTCACTATTAACTTGTTGGTTATTAGCATGAATATTGCTGGGATTTTGGCTGTTTAGTATTACTTGAAAAGCACATATTAATGTCTTATTCTGCAAGACCTTATTCTAAATCCTTAATCCTACCCAATTCTTAAACCTAACAACTACTTTACTAAGTAATTAATAAGCAGTAATTAGGAGTATTTTGAGGCAAAAGTCATAGTTAATAGTTAGTTAATAGTGAGAATTGGACCCTAATCTAAAGTGTGACCAGAATAATTTATGTAGTTACTTGAAAGAATTAAAAGAACCGTTTCATGTCTATCCTTCATTAACTTGTCGAGGTTGATATAGGATTTTGAAAGTAATAAGTAATAAGTAATTCAACACTTTTTGGAGAGAGTAATTTGTACAGTAATGTAATTACACTGTTGAAGATGTAATTAGTAACTAGTAGTAATTAATTACTTTTTTAGAGTAACTTACCCAACACTGAACAGAGGTTAGTCTGTCGATTAATCTGTGAAAATGTTTACATGTTTGCCATATTGTCTTCCACTGTATGCTATATATAGTTTATAAATAGCAATTTAATTCATTTAAATCTTACTTTCCTCCAGTTTATACTGTATATAATTTATATGCCTATACTTTACCTAGTGCTAATCAGAGAAAAAAACTTGGAGTAAAAGCAGTTGAAAAAGAGTTTGGCAGGAAACAAGTGAGAGAAGTTTCTGTAAAGGTGACCATGTTGAGCTTTATATAATAAGATTTTATTTTTCTGTGGAGCTTTTTAACAAAGTAATTAAGACATATTCTTTTCTCAATGACAACTGTTGAAACGCTGCCATGGCAACAGTGACAAGAAAGTTAAACTTAGAAATGTGTAACTACAGCAACTATTAGCTCTGCCTTTGCTCTGCGAACGTTCAAACAGGGGTGTGCTAAAACACCATGGCCGTAAATTAAGCCTCTTCATAATGGAGGGATTTTTTATGAAAGGTGTTAATTTTATTTCTACTCTCAGTTCATGTACGTTTAAAGAATTTAGCAGACTCTTTTATCCAGAACGACTTACAAAAAGCTCTTTAGCTTGACGCATGAGACCATTGTGATCAACAGATGGTAAGCATACCGTTTATATACAAACAAGTGCTTGCTAGTACAAATAAAGCTGATATAAACATACAATAAAACCTAGTGCAAATAAACAATATACTGTTTGGTTTCTTTTTTAAATATAGTATATTTGAAACTTTACTTGCAATTTCAAATGTCAGTGTGCAATGGAGTAAA